>NW_026596452.1:2428541-2464341 GCF_907164565.1 Psammomys obesus
TTTTTTTTTTTTTTTTTTTTTTGAGTATTTTTGCTTCAATGTTCATAATGGAGATTGGCCTGAAATTCTCTTTCTTTGTTGGGTCTTTGTGTGGTTTAGGTAACAAGGTGACTGTGGCTTCATAGAATGAGTTTGGTAGTGTTCTTTATGTTTCTCTTTTGTGGAGTAGTTTGAAGAGTATTGCTTTAGCTATTCTTAGAAGGTCTGGTAGAATTCTGCACTGAAACCATATGGCCATGGGCTTTTTGTGGATAGAAGATTTTCATGAGAGCTTCTATTTCCTTAGGGGATATAGGACTATTTAATTGATTTACCTGGTCTTGATTCAGCTTTGGCAAGTGGAATTGATCAAGAAAATCATCCATTTCATTTAGATTTTCAAATTTTGTGGCATAAAGGCTTTTGAAGAAAGACCTAATGATTGTTTGGATTTTCTCAGTGTCTGTTGTTATGTCCCTGTTTTCATTTTTTATTTTTTTGATTTGGATAGTGTCTCTCTGCCTTTTAGATATTTGGCTAATGGTTTTTCCATCTTGTTAAATTTCTCAAAGAACCAGCTCTTGGTTTCATTGATTCTTTGAATTGTTTTATTTGTTTCTAATTTATTGATTTTAGCCTGGAGTTTGATTATTTCCAGCTGTCTACTCCTTTTTTTGTGTGTCTGCTTCTTTTTTTTTTTTTTTTTCCCCCCTAGGGCTTTTAGGTGAGCCATTAAATTGCTTGTTTGAGATGTTTCAAATTTCTTCTTGAAGGCACTTAGTGCTATGAACTTTCCTCTTAGCACTGCTTTCATTGTGTCCCATAAGTCTGGGTATGTTGTGCCTTCGTTTTCATTGAATTCTAGGAAAAGTTTTATTTCTTTCTTTATTTCTTCCCTGACCCAGCTGTCATTGAGTAGCATGTTGTTCAGTTTCCGTGTGTGTATAGGCTTTTTGCTCTTTCTGTTGTTGTTGAGGTCCAGCTTTAGTCCGTGGTGGTCAGATAAGATAAAATGTTTATTTCAGTCTTCTTGTATCTGTTGAGGCTTGCTTAGTGACCAAGTATATGGTCTATTTGGAGAAGGTTCCATGAGGTGCTGAGAAGAAGGTAAATTCTTTTGTATTTGGTTGAAAGGTTCTGTAGATGTGTGTTAGGTCCATTTGATTCCTGACTTCTGTTAGAGATATTGTTTCTTTGTTTAATTTTTGTTTTGTTGAGAGTGTGGTGTTGAAGTCTCCCACTGTTAGTGTGTGGGGAATCTATGTGTATTTTAAGTTTTATTAATGTTTCTTTTACAAATGTGGGTACCCTTTTATTTGTGGCATAGATGTTCAGGATTCTGATGTCTTCCTGGTTGAATTTTCCCTTGATGAGTATAAAGTGTCCTTCCCCATCTCTTTTTATTAACTTTGGTCGAAAGTCTATTTTATTAGATATTAGAATGGCTACTCCTGCTTGCTTCTTGGGTCCATTTGCTTAGAAAACCGTGTTCTAGCCCTTTACTCTCAGGTAATGTCTATCTTTGTGACTCAGGTGTCTATGCAACAGACTGTTGGTTCTTGTTTACACATCTATTCTGTTAAGTCTGTGTTTTTTTATTGGAGAATTCAGACCATTGATATTGAGAGAGATTAATAACTATTGTCTGTTAGATCCTCTGATTTTGATGTTGACTGTGGAAGTGTGTCTGTGCTTGGCTGCTTTTTGTTTTGCTGTAGTGAGGTTAATTATTTCTTGTGCTTTCTTGAAAGTAGTTAGTTTTCTTGGGTTGTATTTTTCCTTCTAGTATCTTCTGTAATGCTAGATTTGTGGGTAGGCATTGTTGACATTTGTTTTTGTCATTGAATATCTTGTTTTTTCAGTCTATGAGGACTGAGAGTTTTGCTGGATATAGTAGCCTGGGCTGACATTTATGTTCTCTTAGGGTCTGCATGATATCCGCCCAGGTCCTACTGGCTTTTGTAGTCTCTGTTGAGAATTCAGGTGTGATTCTGATGGGTTTGCCATTATATGTTACTTGGCCTTTTTCCCTTGCAGCTTTTAGTATTTTTTCTTTGTTCTGTATACTTACAGTTTTGATTATTATGTGGAGGTAGGATTTTCTTTTCTCGTCTAACTTATTAGGTGTTCTATAGGCTGCTTGTATGCTTATTGGCCTCTCCTTTAAGTTGGGGTAATTTTCTTCTATGATTTTGTTGAAAATATTATCTGGGCCTTGTAGCAGGGAATCTTCTTATTCCTCTATTCTTATTATCCTTAAGTTTTGTCTTTTCATGTTGTCTTGGATTTCTTGGACGGTCTGTTTCAAGAATTTTCTAAATTTAACATTTTCTTTGATGGATTCATGGATTTATTCCATTGTATCTTCCACAGCTGAGATTCTTTCTTCCATCTCTTGTAGTCTATTGGTTATTCTTGCCTCTGTAGTTCCCGTTTTCTTCCCTAAATTCTTCCTCTCCATTATTTCCTCCTTTTGTGTTTTCTTTAATTTTTCCAATTCTGTCTTTAGATCTTGAGCTGTTTTGTTGTTTTCCTTCACCTGTCTGACTGTATTTTCCTGTTTTTTTCTTCAATTCCTACACCTGTTTGTTTAAACATTCCTCTGTTTCTTTTATTTCTTTCAGTGATTTAATTATTTCCTCTCTAAAGGCCATAAACTGGCTGCATCTTCCTGTATTTCTTTATGGATGGCCGTAATCTGTTTGTCTTCAGCTTCCTCCATTTCTTTATGGATGGCCACAATCTGTTTGACTTTATCTTCCTCTAGTTCTTCATGCATTTCATTTGTTTCCTCTTTTATCCTCTTTATAAGCACAGATGTAAGGTCATCTTCTTGAATTTCAATTATGCTGGGGTGTGTAGGGCTTTTTGCTCCTGGATAACTGGGTTCTGGAGATGCCATATTACTCTGTCTTTTGTTGGTTGAGTTTTTTAGGTGTTAGATGTTAGTTCTGGTGCTTCCTGGAGTCTTGTGGTGAGAGAATTCCCTTGGTAGGAAGATGGTTTTTCCTGAAAGAGGCTTCCTCTGCTTTTTGGGTATGATCTTTGAATGGCCAGTGTTTTTCAGGAATTGTCACAACTCACCTCAGGCATATAGACCTGATTGTTAACTATGGTCTTTGTTAGTCAAGGAGGCTCTCCTCTCACCTGGAGAGGTCTTGGAGACACCTGCCCTGCTTCTGGGATTCTTGCTGTTAATTTAGTGAGCTACTGCCGTAACCTGGGTTCCCTGTGGTTTGATCAGTTTAGTTAGGGATAACTGACTGCCCCTTGGAGCAGTATCTGGGGCTGATCTCGGAGATCCCATCCTTCTGTAGGTCTGAGGTTGGAGTTCTGTGCCCCAGTACCCAAGTGGTAATCAGAGGCAGGTGAGCACGGCTCTCATGCTTGCAACAGGAGGCTAGAGCCTGGAGACTCTGGGTACTCAGAATCTTTTCTGGAGCTGGGTGTCCTGAGGTAGGCCCAGATATTTCCCCCACCGTGGGGTTTGCCCTCAACAGGGAGACCCAGACCGTGGTGTTTGGGGTGGCACGTAGAGTGCGCAGGCACTGGCGAGTGGTGTCTCCACGCTGGTGACTCAGCAGGAACCTGGGAACTTTTCTGGAGAACTTTTCCATGTGTGGTGGTGGGGTCAGCTGAATGCACTAAGCTGGGACCTTCTGTTTCCCTTGCCATGGGGTTTACAGGGAAACTCAGTCTCTGATGCTCTGGGGTGCACAGTTCTGTCTGTGAGGTAGAGTCGGGCACGCAGCAGGTCTCTGGACTGGTGGCTTAGCACCTGCTGGTCTGGGAGACTTTTCCAGGGATAGGCTGGGTTTCCTGAGGTCAGTCTTGTTTGCTTCCTTCCCTGTGGGTTTTTCTCCTGACTGGGACTCCCAGTCTCTATTGTTTTCTTGATTTTGTGACATAAGCTCTAGAGCTCTCAGGCATTGGTAGCATTATGTTTCTTGAACACCAAGCTGGTTTACTTGTTTCTGAGGGCCAGCCTCACAATTATTCAGAGTGTCCCTTGTCCTAGGGGAACTTTCAGTATTGTTAGTCTTGTTCATAAAGCTTTCTCTGTTGGCTCTGAGGAAAACAGCAGAACAGTTTTTTTAACTGTTAAACTTTTAACCATTTTAAACTGATTAAGCTTTTTATTGCTATACAATTTAAAGGAGCAAATATCTTGATTGTGTTCCGGTCATGTTAGTAGAACCATGAGAACCATAGTCCTGCTTCTGAGCCATGGGTTCTCGTGTGCAGCAAGGCAGGCTACTTCAATGAACTCCAGTTTGGAATAATTCCTGTCTTAGGTTTTTTTGTTTGTTTGTTTGTTTTGTTTTGGTTTGGTTTGATTGTTTTTTTCTTGTTCCTCTGACAAAATAACGAGAAAAAAAGCAACTTAAGGAAAGAAAGGTTTATTTTGGCTCTGAGCTCATGAGTATAATCCAGTGTTTCTCAGCCTATGGGTCACAGCCCCTTTGGGGTCGCAAATCAGATTTCTACATTACAGTATAAAATAGTATCAAATTTACAGTTATGATGTAGAAATAAAACAATTTTATGGCTGGGGGTCACTACACCATGAGAAACTGTAGTAGAGGGTTATAGCATTTGGAAATTTGAAAACCACATTATACTATTAACCCATCAGAGTGGTGCAGTCAAGGCTGCAGAAGCTGCTGATTACATCACATCTGCAGTCACGAAGAAAGTTGCTCAGCTAGCTTCCTCTTTTGTGCATGCAGTCCAGGACCCAGAATCTAAACACAAAATTCACTTGTCTTTCACATGTCTTGTCTAAATATAGCCTACCACTAATGGTAAATTTATGTTTAATTAATTAATAATTCAATCACTCAATTACTTATTTTGGTTTTTTGAGCAGGGGTTCTCTGTGTAATGTTGGCTGTCCTGGACTCATTTTGTAGACCAGGCTGGCCTCAAACTCACAGAGATCTGCCTGCCTCTGCCTCCCTGAGTGCTGGGATTACAGGCAGGTTCCTTAATAGTAATTTTATATGATACTTTTTATATTGCAGTTAAGACAGCTGAGAGTTTCTCTTAGGGCTGCTGCATAAACTTTTGTGCTTGTATTTGGGTGTGACCTATCATGTGATTTAAGCTGTAGAATTTTCTATTTGGATATATCATGTTGGCAGTTACAAAGTACCTATTTGGTGAATATTTTGGATTTGGGGTTTCATTTTGGGGATATATAATCTGTGTAATGCTTTGCCTATGGTAGGTGTTGTGGAGTTTGAGATCACTGAGGGGGGAAAAAAACCCATAGACTCAATTCAAATTGTAATTAGCTGAATTGATTTAAAAACTGCTAGAAGGGTGACAGCATTAAATCCGAATTGAAGGCATACTGAACAGAAGGGGCTAAGGAGGTTTTTTTTTTTTTAAAGTGTAGACCACAGTTATCTTGTTTCTATGAAAGTTGTAGCTGAAGGAGAAATTGCTACACCACCCTCAGCTACATGAGATGCTTTCTCGCCCTATACAGTGGTGAACAGGGAGTGTTGCAGAATCCAAAGAAGTTACAGCATTCTTGTGAGGGTAAGGGTTGTTAGAAGCTCATCTTTTCAGGAATTTAGGGCAGAATCCAGTGGCTACTAAGGAGGGTACCTGGTACAGAATGGGGAGTTTCCTTAGCCGTTACATTCCACACTGGCCTTGAACATATGAATCAAATCACTGATTCATGTTGAGGTACACAGTGATTCTGAACCTATAATCTAATATTTTAATAGTTGTTGTTTTGTTTTTTTTTTTTTTTAATGAGATGGCATAATTATAGTTCACTAGCCAAATTACATTCCCCACTAGCTCCAGGGCAGTGGTTCTCAGGCTCCATATGCTGTGATCCTCATGTTGTGGTGATTTCCCCTACCATAAAATTATTTTTTTGCCACTTCATAACTAATTTTGCTGCTGTTATGAATTGTAAGGTAAATATCCATGTTTTCCAATGGTCTTAGGCACTCCCTGTGAAAGGGTCATTCAACTTGCAAAGGAGTCGTGACCATAGGACAAGAACCACTGCTCTATGTGAATGAATTGAATCTGAGGAATATAATTTTAAGGGCCTTGGTATTTATATTGTTTGACACTCACATCCACAAGTGAGCATTAAGATGTATAAAGCAGAAAGACAAAGACAGGAAAATTTGGTAACCATGAATTAATCAGATTTTTTTTTTGTAACAGGTAATTGTGATACTGAGGGAGTCTGGAAGCCAGCATGGGTCCAGATATCCCAATAGGCACCATAGGTAGCCATTTACCCTTTTTCCAGATAGAAGGGAAGCAACTCATTTTGGTAGAGGAGAACTAGTTTCCTTAGACCTAACATAACTCTCTTCTTTAGCTGCTTCTCAGCTGAAATTAAGACATTGTTGTCAGGACCCAGGAAGACTGGAATGCCATTCAAAGGCCAGGAAAGGGCAGGGCTCATCTGTTTCTGCCCAGGTTCTGCTGGGCCACCTGGGGCTAGCTAAATACAGGCACCTTTGGAGTAGTCTGGAATGCTGGTCTAAATCAGGGATTCAAGCTGGTTGGAAATTCCATCAGAACCATCTGGTTGACATGGGCTTTCAGCAAGTCCAAGATTGGCTGGTTCTGAAGGACCACTCCAGGCAGATCTGTTTGGGGTAGTTTGCAGTCTTCAGTTGATTAGATATCTAGGACAGATATAGCCTAGGGACAGATGAAAATTTTCAGGAACTTAGGGGAAAGTCTTAAATTTGAAACTTCCCCACTTCCTGGGGCAGTGGAAGAATCCTAAGACCAGGGTTAGGAGAGAACTCCACCCTTAGAATAGGCAGTAAGCTGAGGAAACAGACTGTTGAGTGACATGACAGGAGTACTTATCTGGAATTCACTTGACCTCTAACTGGTGGGGCCAAGTCAAACAACTCCCTGAAGAATATTTTTTGAGTTTACAAAAGGAGAGAGAATAATTTTAGATCTATTAGCATGACCACTGTCTGTACTCTGCACTGAAATCCTCATTGTAGAAAAAGCAGTTTAAAAGTGCCCTTTAATAGGTGGAGTAGACTCATGTCCTTGAGCCATAGCAAAACCTTGGGAACCCCAAAATGATTCTGGGTTAAAGGTATTAATACTCTTTCCTCTTTCCAGAGGGCCAGAGATATTGAACAGAGATGTTTTCAGCACTATGAGAAGCACTTTTTTTTTAATTTTTTTTATTAATTACAGTTTTTTATTATTTTTTTCTTTTTAGTTACATTTTGTTAACTCTGTGTCCCAGCTGTATCCCACTCCCTCATTCCCTCCCCAACCCCACACTCCCTCCCTGGTCTCCTCCCTGCCCCTTTCCAAGCCCACTGATAGGGGAGGACCTCCTCCCCTTTTATCTGACCCTGTTTTATCAGGTATCTTCAGGGCTGGCTGCAAAGTCCTCCTCTGTGGCCTAACAGACTGCTCCTCCCCGGGGGGTGGGGGGTCAAACAGCCTGCCCTTGAGATCCTGTTAGAAATAGTCCGTGTTCCCCTTACTTTGGAAAACTACTTGGTTACTGAGCTACCACGGGCCACATCCGAGCAGAAGTTCTAGGTTATATCCATAGATGGTCCTTGGTTGAGTGTCAGTCTCAGAAAAGACCCTGTGCCCAGATATGTTTGGTCCTTGTAGAGCTCCTATCCTTTCCATATCATACTAACTTCCCTTCTTTCATATGATTCCCTGCACTCTGCCGAGGGTTTGGTTATGAGTCTTAGTGTCTGCTTTGAAACACTGCTAGGTAGAGTCTTTCAGATGCCTTTTGTGGTAGACTCCTGTCATAAGTTCAATGCACATCCCATTTGTCTTTCTAAATGAGGATTAATCACCTTCGCCTGTGTCCACTTTCTTGATTATCTTCTTTAGGTGTGTAGATTTCATTATGTTTATCATATCTTGTATGTCTATATAAGCGAGTATATACCAAGTTTGTCTTTCTCCTTCTGGGATACTTCACTCAGAATGATCTTTTCTAGATCCCACCACTTGCCTGCAAATTTCATGATTTCCTCCTTTTTGATTGCTGAGTAGTATTCCATTGTGTAAAAATACCACAATTTCTGTATCCATTCCTCCGTTGATGGACATCTGGGTTGTTTCCAAGTTCTGGCTATTACAAATAAAGCTGCTACGAACATGGTTGAACAAATGTCCTTGTTGTGTACTTGAGCAAATTTTGGGTATATACCTAGGAGTGGTATAGCTGGGTCTTGAGGTAGCACTACTCCTAGTTGTCTGAGAAAGCGCCAGATTGACTTCCAAAGTGGTTGAACCAGTTTACATTCCCACCAGCAATGGAGGAGGGTTCCCTTTTGAGAAGCACTTTTAAGTCTATACTTAGATTATAACCAAAGAAATGTAAAAATTTGAGACTATAACTCTGATAATAGTCTCTAGTAATTTACAACGGCTAGATTAATAGCTTATCAGAATTGTATTGATCAATGTGTTAAAACTCTTAACTTTTGAAGTCTTAACATGTATCTTATTTTTTCATACCTTAGTTTTTCAGACCCTTATAACTTTCATTTATCTAATTTCCTTAGACACTCATAATTTCAATTTACATATCTTTTTATCTAATAACTTACCATAAGACACAAGTGGTTGTTTACTGAGAGCACTCACTGAAAAGAATTTCTATTGCTACAACAAAACACCACGACTAAAGTGCAAGTTGGGAATAAAAGGATTACACTTCCATATTGCTGTTCATTATTGAAGAAAGTCAGGACAGGAACTCAAACAGGGCAGTATCCTGGAGACTTGAGCTGATGTAGAAGCCATGGAGGGTTGCTGCTTACTGGCTTGCTTCCCCTGGCTTTCTCAGCCTGCTTTCTTACAGAACCCAGAACCACCAGCCAAAGGGTGGTACCACCCATCATGGGCTAGGCCTTCCCCTATTGATCAATAATTGATCAATGATTGAGAAAGATGCCTTACAGCTGGATCTCATGAAAGCATGTCCCTGAGGCTCCTTCTTCTATGGTGAATCTACTTGTGTCAAGTTGACACAAAACCAAGAATAGTAAAGTTAGTTACATTTAAACCTGCTTTGTGAATTTATTTCTTTTAGTGTTGAACCTGTTAGCAAGGTATGGGTTTGCCTTTCTCAGAAGGATGTCTAGTAGCTCTGGAAAAAAAAAAAAAAAAGCAAGGCCCAATTTTTACATATAAATTGTACTGACCAGGCTGCTGTAACCTCAGGGAATATCTGAGAAGGATAAATTTGAACAGGAAACATAATTCAAATGGACTCTGTATCAGTTAAAAGGACAGAGACTTACCTACTACCTGGATGGCTATCCTACATTCCTCCATGGTGATCCCGATGTTTTTTGGGGGCACCAGCAGAGGTGATTTGTCTTTGGCTGTGAAACAGAACAACAGTAAGTTCTCAAGTGCCACACAAGGTAACATTTGTCTTTGGCTGTCATACCCAGAAGGTCTGAGAGATTTTCCTGTGGATGATGAACTTGGTGAAGCAGAGTAACCCCAAAATGTTTACAGTTTGGGAAGGGCCCAAGTGCAGCAGTTTGTTCTTTGCCTAGTGTTTTCTGTTACTACAATCTTTGAAGGCAATGTTAGGATTGCTTCCAGGAGCTGGCATTTTTATCTATCACAAGAAGCTTTTTTAATTTAACGTTTTAAATGGTATATTCAACAGATTTCTGAGTAGTTTGAGGACTGTTATTTAATTTATTATATATACCTGATTTTAAACAGACTTTGCTTTTGGTTACTTATTTCAGGCTTAACCTTGAAATCATAAAGAGGAGGCTAAATAAAGTTTATCCCTGTAAATTAATTACATTTGTACTTAGCATGACTACAAACATAGTTTTGAGCATATTAAGGAATTCAATCATTTCTAAGGTGACTGACCATTAACTTGCATGCCTTAATTATCTTTAACAATTTACAATGAGTTAGCAGCTTTTGCACAATTAGGATTTTACAATTTTATCCCTGTTATGCTTTCTCATTTAAAATTTGAATTGAAGAATTAATTAAAAATCATTTAGCAGCAAATTAAAACTTTAAACCATAAAAACAGTCCATAGAGAATCTGGGAACCTAACAAAATCTTAAGTACAGTCAATCAAGAGGCTGGTAACTTTACTTTCTTTATCTTTTATAGTATACTTTTATACAATGTAATAGTTTCTTATATGACTCAGTTTATCCAAATAGCTAAAGCTTAAGAAAGCTAGCAAAGACAAAGAAGCTAGACATATTTCAAGTCAGTTCCTGCTAACCTGAATGTCCTTAGGAACTTATAAACCTTGCTTACCAAAGATTCCTTATTTATCAAACATATGTTGTTCCTTATTTTAAATTTTCTAGAAGCCTGATGTTGAACACAGAAAAGACTTAAGTAGTTAGACACACCTCTCCAGATCAATTTCTGTTAACCAGAGTAGACTTTTATAACCTTAGGAATTTACACACTTAATTAAATATACATTATTAAACATATTTTTAATCTAAATTTTTTACTCCCAGGACCAAAATAATCATACAGAAATCCATCCTAATCCAAAATATCTTGGAGAACTATTGTTACTTCCTTATTTTAAAAAAAGAGATACAATAATAAGCAGAGGGCTCAGTAGGACTAAGAAGTGTCATCAGTGCTGCCTTAGCTAGTTTATGCTACATGGTCACCTTAGTTCAGATGGTCAAGTCACATGGCATCCTCACTTTAACCTTAGTAAAGATGGCTACCAGCCACATGGTTGCTTCTATCCTGATGGAGTCATCAGCTGAGATGGTAGCAAGCACATGGTTGCTATTTGCTATTTGAGGTGAGCCCATTAAGCACATATCCCTTTAAGATTACTTATGCATAGATTTTTAACTCATAACTCTCTTGTTAAAAGTTTCAAGCCAACTTTTTGTTACAGATTTTACAGAATTTTTAAGCCATACTCAATAAACTTAGAAATCTTGAGTTACAGAAAGTTTACAGAATAGTTTTGTAATTCTTGAGATGAAGTTTTAATTTAGCAAAAGTTTTAGAGAGTGGAATAAAACTAAAAAATGAGATGTGTAGCTGTAATCCCTATTAGGAATAGTCTACTTTTTAGCTGTTTTAAAACAAATAGTGTCTTTTTCTGGGCTATTTTGTTTTGGTCTCCATCTCCGTCATAGAGTCAGACTTAGGACTTCTGACATAGGACAGAAATTTTGGAGAAAAATTTTTTAAAAAGCATGCTTGGATCAGGAAAGGGAGCCCTAACTCAACTCCAGACAGCTTTTTAATAAACCCTAACCATAACAACCTAAACCTAACCAGCATAAAACAATTTTTCAATATTATCCATACCTCAAAGAGACCCAAATCCTTACAAAACTAATCCAGAAAGAATAGCTGATTTTTAGCATGTTTTCTTGTTACAAATGCAATATACATGAAATGTATTGTTTATAGAAGACTAAATTAGGGACCGTCCCTCCATTCCTTTCCCTCCTGGTCTCAGAGGACCCCATCCTAGCCCGACCTGTTTTCAGCCTGCAGTCCATGGGAAGCCTTCTGTGCTACTTCCTTCTCAAGTGGTCCCCCACGGGCTGCCCACACCAGTCCACAAGCTCCTGTTTCCTCTGGGCTTGCCCTTTGCTGGTGGTGGCTTTCTGAGCCACCCACTCCATGTACATCTCTGCAGCCTTTCCTACTGCTCTGGGTCCCATTTCCTCTCCCAGCACTGGTGGGGGCAGGGGTGGAAGTGGGGGTTCAGATGCCCCCCCCCCACCTTTGGGGCCGGTAGTACTGGAGTCATCTGGATGACAGCAGAAACAGTGTCTGCTGGGGCAGCACATGTCCGTGGCCCTCATTGCCAAGCTCTGGAGCTTCTTCATTTACCTTTTTCAAAGGCAGATCCTCACAGTAATTTAGTATCAAACTGTTTGATATGATATTCTTCCCTTATCACTTTCATTCCAGAATGGACCAGCCCAGGTGAGCAGGAATATCTGGTGCTGGGTCTGGGTGAAACACTTACTCACTCCCATGAAGATAAGGGCCTGAGGCCTACAGTGAGGCCTGGAACACCTCCTGATTTCATCCTCAAGGTAGCAATAGACAAATATCCTTTCCAGGTTTACATAAGAGACCTCATGTAGATTTCTTCTTAGAAGTGGTAAGCCGGTGGTATAGTTTGTGGTGTTTATAGCAAATATGGAAATTTATGGCTCTGCTGTGGCAGAGAAACTGGACAATAGCAGAAGCGTTCTTAAGAGGAGATATTAAAGATAGCAATGTACTTTGCAGCTGGACAGCTACATTAAAGACCTGTCTGTGGTCTACAGTGTCCTTCCCAGCATTGTGATCCTGGATAATTCTCCCAAGGCTTATAGGAGCCACCCAGACAATTCCATCCCCATCAAATCCTGGTACGTTGACCCTAGTGACACAGCCCTTCTCAACCTTCTCCCAGTGCTGGATACCCTCAGGATCAGTGCTGATGTCCATTCTGTGCAGAGCCTAAACCTTCACCAACATAGGCTCTGGTGACAGCTGGCCCCCCTCCACACACCCTAAGTTGGGGTGTGAGGTGGAAATGGAAGAAAAACTTTTGGGATGCCCTCTGTTGCTGAGCCCAATGTGAGGACTGCCTGGGCAGAGTCTACTCCTCCCATTTCTTTCTGCCTCAAGAGCCCTACACTCCTCTTATGGAGTCTGGGTGAACACATGGGCTAGACTATAAAACATGGTCACTCTTCCTGTTCACACTCCAAGAAAATGCCAGACTGGGACAAGTAAAGGCTTTAGAGAGCTGAAACTGTCTGGTGTAGTGGCAGGATTGGCCAGAGTGACAGACATATCCCAGAGGCTCAAGAGAAGCCAAGTCAACTTTGTTGTGATTTGATTTTTTAAAAATTTTGTACAAAACTGGAAGGAAAAAACAAAACAAAAAGAAGACTAAATCAGGATCAAGTTTTATTTATTTAAATATTATACTTAAATATTTCATTTTTTAACAACTTCAGATAAATATCTTGATTCCTTATAATGAAAACTGAATATAATAGGGTCTCTTCCCTCCTGAGATTTGTTAAATTTTACTAGAATTAAAGATATGTTCAAATGACAGAATTATAAATGCTTATTAAGAACAATATAATTATATTAATTGACCTAGAATGGTATTCAAATGTTAGTGACAAAATTAAATTACAATGTCATCTGATTTATTTATTTATTTATTTATTTATTATTTATTCGTATTGATTACACTTTATTCTCTTTGTATCTCAATAGCCCCTCCCCCAGTCTTATGATAGGGGAGGGCCTCCTCCCCTTCCATATGACCCTATTCTATCAGGTCTCATCAAGACTGGCTTCTTTGTCTTCCTCTGTGGACTGGTAAGGCTGCTCCCCCCTAACGTGGAGGTGATCAAAGAGCCAACCCATGAGTTCATGTCAGAGACAGTCCCTGTTCCTATTATTGGGGAACCCTCTTGGATACTGAGCTGCCTTGGGCTACATCTTTGCAGGGGTTCTAAGTTCTCTCCATGCATGGTCCTTGTGTGGAGTATCAGTCTCAGAAAAGATCCCTGAGCCCAGAATTTTTGGTTCTTTTGCTCCCCTTGTGGAGCTTATGTTCTCTCCAGGTTGATTAAAAACAAACAAACAAACAAACAAACAAAACTGCTGAGTGGTTCTTACTAAAGGTTGAGCCATAGGATCTCTATTTTGTGCTGTCACCATTTCCGTGTTGTCCTAGGTCTTTCATTGAATACATGATAATTTATAGTTATAAAAGTTAATTGTTTAGAGCCAGGGATGACATTTTTGAAACTAATAATTTATTTATAACTAATCAGTAATTGTTACTTTAGGGAATATTCTTTCCAACATTTCTGCTTTATTTGCTAAATTTAGTTCTTAAATTATTTTTAACTGGAAATAGTTCAAGAGGTTAAATAGGACTTTGTAGAAGGCATGAGGCTCTTGTGCTCACACACAAGCACTAGGAAAACCATGAATGTTAAACACGTAGTGTTGTGTCTTCAACAGAAGAGATATCTAAACTAGTCTCTACCTAGAAGTCTGGGAATTGATGTAATGAATAGCCTAGTGACTTGTGCTTTATTGAGCACTATTTTTCAGGCAATAGAACCCATCTCTCCCCCCCTTTTTATTTAATTTTTTAGAATTTATTTGTTTTTTATTAATTACAGTTTATTCACTCTGTATCCCTACTGTAGCTCCTCCCTCTTCCCTTCCCAATCCTACCCTCCCTCCCTCTACTCTACCCATGCCCCTCACAAAGTCCACTGATCAGGGAGGTCCTCCTCCCCTTCCATCTGATCACATGAACTATACAATAGCCTAGGTGACCTCTGTGCTTCCTGTAGGATCACATCACTCCTGACTCTCCCAAACTATTATGTTTATCTCAGTCATTCTCCCTAGTCCTTTATCTTGAATATTGTTTCCAGGTCAATAGAACCCATCTTTATGGAAGAAATCATGTGTACTATGAAGAGTTTCAGTGTAAACATGCCATAAACTTTGTTGTACCTGTGGGATTGAGTTAATTACCATCAGGAAATATTTTCCCGAAATAATCTTCTGCTTAAATATGTCTAAAATTAACTGCCTAGTGTCAGACTCTGTAAGTTTGAGCCAACACTGGCTACTGGGTTGTGTTGAACCCGATTTCCTTCTTGCCTCACATCATCAATCTGCTAGTCCTGGTGTTTACAGAGACCCCCCAAAAAACCTATAAGGCTTCTAAACAAAAGTACTTATTTTTTTATTCTACCTCTAACTGAAAGGCCTTTTCACCATGGAAGTTTCAATCTTTTCAGATTTTTCTCTTGATATTTTCTACAACCATTACTTCTTGGACTTTTTTGAGAGAACATAGGCTGGCCTAGAAATCATGATCCTCTTACCTCAATTTCCCAAGTGCTAGGATTGCAGTACACATACTGCCATACTTATACTTTATATTATGATGAACAATTTGACCTGGATATGCTACTATGGTATGTGTAGATTTAGTTCTTTAATACCCTTCAATTCATATTCTTATAATCATTTATTACACAACTACAAATTCTATACTTTACTATGACAAGTGCTATTATTGTTTCATGACTATGCAACATTCTTTATGTCAGTGGTTTTCAACTTGTGGGTCACGAGCCCTTTGGAGGAGTCAACTGACCCTTTCACTGGAGTTGCTTAAGACCACAGGAAGACACAGATATTTACATTATGATTCATAACAGTAGCTAAATCACAGTTATGAAGTAGCAACAAAAATAATTTTATGGTTGGGGGTCACTGCAACATTCCTCATGTATTAAAGGGTCAAAGCAATAAGAAGGTTGAGAACCACTCAGGGTCCTTATATGTGTCTTTGGCTTGATCTAGTCTTAGTTTGATTGCATAAATAGCTCTGGCTCAACAATTCCGAAGAATAAAATAACTTCTGGAAGTTATCACCATCCCTGATTTCAAGTTTTCTACAAAGCAATAGTAATAAATACCTCATGGTATTGGCATAAAAATAGACAGGTTGATCAATGGAGTTAAATTGAAAACTCAGAAACGAACCCACACACCTACAGATACTTGATTTTTGACAAAGAAGCCAAAACCATATAATGGAAAAAGACAGCATCTTCAACAAATGGTGCTGGTCTAACTGGATGTCTGCATGTAGAACTATGCAAATAGATCCATATTTATCACCCTGCACAAAACCAAAATCTAAATGGATCAAAGACCTCAACATAAAACCAGATACACCAAATCTAATAGAAGAAAAAGTGGGGAAGAGTCTTGGTACAGGAGACAACTTCCTGATCAGAATTCCAGCACACCAGCAGCTCAGGCTCCAAGATCAACAATTAATAAATAGGACCTCATAAAACTGAAAAGCTTCTGTAAGACAAAGAGCACTGTCAATAGAACAAAATGGCAGCCTATAGATTGGGAGAAGATCTTCACTAACCCTACATCCTACAGAGGGCTAATATCACAAATATATAAAGAACTCTGGAAATTTAACACCAACAAACCAAACAATCCAATTAAAAAGTGGGGTAGAAAGCTAAACCAAGAATTTTCAACAGAGGAATCTCTAGTGGCCAAAAAGCACTTAAAGAAATGCTCAACATCCTTAATCATCAGGGAAATGCAAACCAAAATGACTCGGCGATTCCATCTTACGTCCCCCAGAGTGGCTAAAGTCAAATACACAAGTGACAACACATACTGGCGAGGATGTGGAGAAAGGGGAACCTTCCTCCATTGCTGGTGGAAATGCAAACTTATATAACCACTGTGAAAATCAATCTGGAGGTTTCTCAGAAAATTAGGAATAGATCTACCTCAAGACCCAGCTATTCTACTCCTGGGCATATACCCAAAAAGACTCTCCCCCATACCACAAGGTTACCTGATCAACTATGTTCATAGCAGTTTTATTTGTAGTAGCCAGAAACTGGAAACAACCTAGATGTCCCGCAATGGAAGAATGGATATAGAAACTGGTACATTTACACAATGGAATACTACTCTGCTATTAAAAAAACAAGGACATCATGAAATTTGCAGGCAAATGGATGGAACTAGAAAATATTATCCTGAGTGAGGTAACCCTTACCCAGGAAGACACACATGGTGTGTATGCACTTGTAAGTGGACATTAGCTATATACTACAAGGTAACTATACTATAATCCAAAAACCCAAAGGAGCTAAGAAACAAGAAGGGCTTAAGGGGGGACGCTTGAATCTCCCTCAGAAGAAGTAGTAAAACAGACATCAGACCTGGATGTGGTGGCACACACCTGTGATCCCAGTACTTGGGGAGGCAGAGGCAGACGGATCTCTGTGAGTCTGAGGCCAGCCTAGTCTACAAAGTGAGTCCAGGAAAGCCAAGGCCTCACAGAAAAACCCTGTTTCAAAGCAACAACAACAGCAAAATAGACTTGGGAAGTGGATGAGGAGTGAGAACTGGATGGGAGGGGATGAGGAAGGGAACGAGGATAGGGATCAGGTGGGGAGAGATCTAGGGTGGAAGGTGAGAGGGTTGAGAGAGAAAAGGGAAACTGATGAGGGGCATCTCTGGGGCAAGCTGGAGAACCTTGATGGGGTAGGCTCCTGGGAGGATATGGGAGTGACTCTACCTGAGACTCCTAACTGCCATGGTACATGGAGACTGAAGTGGCCACCTCCTATAGCCAGGCAGGACTTCCAGTGGTAGTAGGGGGACGTGAACACACCCACAAAACCTCCACCCAAAATTTACCCTGGCTACTAGGTGTGTAGGGATAAAAGTAGAGTAGAGATTGAGGGAAGGGCCAAACAGTGACTGACCCAACTTGAGAAAGAACCAACCTCTGATTAACAATTCTCTGCTATGCTTGCAGACAGGATCCTAGTGTAGCTGTCCTCTGTGAGGCTCCAACTAGCAGCAGATCAAAGCAGATGCAGAGACCACAGCCAAGCAGGCAGAGTTTGGGTCGTCTTTTGGAATATTTCGGGGAGATAGAGGGACCAACAGGAGATATGAACTCCACTAACTCCACTAACAGAATCAAATAACAGAGGACCATGGGAGCTCAAAGAGACTGAACCACCAACCAAAGAATGTGCATGGGCTATACCTAGTTCCCCTACACATTTGTGCCTGATGGGCAGCTTGGTCTTCATGAGAGATGCCTAGCAATTAAAGCAGAGACTGTCTTTGACATGGACTCTGTTGCCTACTTTTGGGTCAATTTTCCCTAGCTGGGCTGCCTTGTGAGGCCTCAGGTGAAAAAGGATGTGTTTAGTCCTGATGAAGTTGAGGTGCTAGGGTGAGTTAATGGGGTCCCCTCCTCTTTTCTGAGGAGAAGGCTGGGGGCTGGGTCAGAGGGTAGGACTGGGAGGAGAGGAGGGAGAGTACTGCAATAGTGATGTAAAGTGAATAAATAAATTGAAAAAATATCTTTGGTTCATGGAAGACAATACAGCTGGCAGAATATTGATGTCAAAAGATATCCATACCCAAAGTCTATGAATGTTAGGATAGATAGCAAGGAAGAATTAAGGTAGCTGGTGGGTTAAAAATGTTGATCCACAGACCTTAAATAAAGAATATCTTTTGGGTTGTTATCAACAGGCCCTATGAAAACACAAAAGTTTTTAAGAAGAGGGCGGCTAAAGAGACATTTAAAGATAAGGCTATATTACTGGCCTCAAATAGAAGGTTAGTGGAGCCACTTCTTAAGGAATGCTGGTGCCTTTCTGGAGCTGGAAAAAGCAAGAAAATATTTTCTTCTTATTGCTCTTCAAACATCTAGATTTTATCCTAGTAAGAACCATATCAGATATCCCACTCCTGACCTATAAGATAAAAAAAAAGTGTTTTTTAAATCATTAAAGTTCATAATAATTCATTACAGCTGCAACAGACAACTAATGCAGGCACCTCTGTATTTTCGCCCTTTGTGGTATGAGGGCTGATTTGTATACTCCTGTGTCAGTCAGACTACAGTAAGCCCTCAGAGATTGGAGTTTGTTATCTTCCATTTTAGAAGGTCTTGATCTCAAGAGAACAAGCTCTAGGGCAGATGACTTAGCATTTTTATTCAAACCACCACACAGTCTAACCTTAGTAAAAGTAGAAATGAAAAAGAAACAGAGAAAGTAGCGTAAGTAGAAAGCACAAAAATACATCAAAAAGTAGGGGCTGGAGAAAGGTGTCGGTGGTCAAGAGGTCTTGATGCTCTTACAGAGGACCCAAGTGAGTTTCCAGCACCAGTGTCTAGTAGTTTATGATTATCTGACTTCAATCCCAAGAAATCCAGCAAACTTTTCTGGTCTCCAAAGGTGCCCACACTAGTGTGCACAGACATGTGTACATACACATACATTTTAAAAGATCATATTTCTAAAAGTTTTCAAAAGAAAACCAGTCATAGTGTAATGGAATAAAAGAAAAATCATGCTTTCTATGTAGAATCAATTAGTAGTAGGGTTAGTGCCTTTGAATAGAAAGTGTTTATCAGACTTTATCAAATTATAATTAAAAACATTCATCGTTCAATGACATATTCTCCACATATGTATTCATACCTATTTATTTTATTTATTATTTCAGTTCACAGACTCAAACTCAGGACCTCATGCATGATATATCCCTATGACTCTGATTTTTAAAATCTTGCCCCCACTCCCAATCTGGAAATCTAATCTGGGACAGATTTAGCACTTATTGATTATTGTATCTATCATCTTTCTTGGATTACTTATATTTTTAGTTAAACTATTTTCTTGAGAAATTTAGAGTGTGGGAGTTAGATTTGCATGTTATTATATGTCTTAAAATATCTTGTTCTTCTATGATTCAAGAGCTACAATATTTTTCATTTTTATAGATTTTATTATTTTTCTAAAATTAACCTACAGGATACCAGGTTTCCTGAAAGGCTCTGCCCTACAGACTATCAGTGCAGATGCTGAGGCTTATGGGCAACATTTGGGCAGAGTGCAGGGAATCTTAGGAAAGAAGTGGGAAACAGTAAGATCTGGAGAGGACAGGAACTCCACAAGGAGAGCAACAGAACCAAAAAAAATTAGCACAGGGGTCTTTCCAGAGACTGATACTCCAACCAAGGACTATGCATGGAGATAACCTAAGACCCCTGCACAGATGTAGCCCATGGCAGTTCAGTATGCAAGTGGGTTCCATTATAATAGGAACAGGGACTGTCTCTGACATGAACTGATTGGCCTGCTCTTTAATTACCTCCCCCTGAGAGGGAAGCAGCATTACCAGGCCACAGAAGAAGACAATGCAGCCACTCCTAATGAGACCTAATTGACTAGGATCAGAAGGAAGGAAAGGAGGACCTCCCCTGTCAGTGGACTTGGAGAGGGGCATGCATGCACATGCAGATGGTGGAGGAAGGGAGGGATTGGGATGGGAGGAGGGAGGGAACCACAGGGGACATACAGAGTGAATAAAGTGTAATTAATAAAGAATTAAAAAAAGACATTTTCCAACATACTTTTTTTAGCTGACTCCTCCCTACTACTTTCTGTCCTTTCATCCCAACTCCCTACACCTGCTCTTGCTTGTACCCTTTCCGCCCCAGTATTTCCCCTTCTACTTCCTTATCAAAGATGTTCTATTTTTCTGTCTGCTCTCCTTAAAGCCTCTTTTTCCTCCTATCTTGGGTCTCTGTAGTTTCTTGGCATTCATACACACTTTAACATTAATATACATATATAAAAATTAGAAGTGAGGATCCTGTGCTGGGTAATTTTGTGCCAACTTGACACAAGTTAGAGGAGGGAGCTTCATTTGAGAAAATGACTCTGTAAGAGGAGAGTTTGTAAGGCATTTCTTTATTAGTGATTGATGGCGGAGGGCACAGCTCATTATGAGTGGTGCCATCCCTGGGCTGGTGGTTCTGGGCTCTACAAGGAAGTAGGCTGAGCAAGCTGTAATGAACAAGACAGTAAGCACCATATCTCCATGGTCTCTGCATCAGTTCCTGCCTCCGGGTTCCAGCTGTTTTGAGTTCCTGCTCTGGCTTCCCTCAATGGATGACAATATGTAAGCCAAATAAACACTCTCCAAGTTGCTTTGTCATGGTGTTTCATTACAGTATTAGTAACCCCAACAAGCACAGATCCTCATATGAGGGAGTATGTGCTTACTTTGTCTTTGTTATGCTGGACTCACTCCACTCAATATTTTCCTGAAATTTTCATAATTTACCTTTTCTTTACAGCTGAATAAAATTACATCATGTATAGGTATCACATCATAATTATCAGTTGATAGGCATCTAGGTTGATTCCATAGAATTACTTATCATATGGACCACCTATACCACTACTGGGAATATACCCAAAGGACTATGTCCTACCACATCAGTGTTTGTTGCATCTCTGTTCACAATAACAAAGAAATGGAAACCATCCACAGCGTTTTGTTTTGTTTTTTTGAGGAGTGTCATTGAAAGTGTATCAGACAAGTACATTATATCACCAGTCCTTTCCATTTATTCATTTATTTGTTACATGTGTGCTTGTATGCATGCACTGACATATGTGTGAAGGTGGTAGTCTGATGATAACTTGAAAGAGTTTTCTTATTCCATACTGTGGTTCCCTGGAACAAATACAGATTGTGCAACTTGGTGACAAGAACATTTGCCACCTGAGTTGTCTCACTGGCTCTCTTTTATAAAGACATTGCTTTGTTATATGCTAGTAGCTTAGTAGCTGTTGGATCCCAATGTCAGTCTGATTTTGAATTTCTCTGGGCAAACTTTTTCTTCAAAACTTTAGTGGTTTTAATTTCTATTTTAGAGTTTGGAATATTGTAGGTTTAGTTCTGAGTTTTTTTTTTTTTAAAAAAAAACATTAGGGAGCTTCTAAATTGCATATTGGTATCTGTTTGCCATGCATTCTTGTGATTACAAGAATATAGGTAAACATACTTAATGTTTAAATTACAAGGCTTGAACTTATCTCCTTAGTTCTGTGAGATCAGGACTCCCCCAAATCTACTTTCAGTAAACCTGATAGGGAAGGATTCACAATTATGGAAATAAAACAAAAATATCACTGGAGTGTTTTTCATCCATTGACACCCAGCGTGCCTTAGGGTCTCATTCTGAAGGTTCATGCCTTTACCTCAAACAAATCAAACACACACACACACACACACACACACACACACACACAGAGAGAGAGAGAGAGAGAGAGAGAGAGGCAGACAGACAGTCAGAGACACAGAGAGACAGAAGACCTGGGGATATTGTTTCATGCTTATAATAAAAGCAGCTTTTGGGAGGCTGGGGTTGGAATATTGCCACGGGTTTTTGGGATAACAGAGGCTACATAGTTCCAGGCTAACATGAGCTACAGAGCAAGACTATTTTTGGGAAAACAAAAAAAAATACTAGTGGCATAATCTGAGCATTCAGGAGGTGAGACAACAGAATTGAAAACTCAAGGTTTCCATTGCTGATGGGAGTGCAAACTTATATAACCTCTCTGGAAATCAATCTGGTGCTTTCTCAGAAAATTGGACTAGTTCTACCTCAAAAGCCAGCTGTACCACTCTAGGCCATATACCCAAAAGATGCTAAACCATACAACAAAAACATTTGTCAACTATGTTCATAGAGGCTTTATTCGTAATAGCCAGAAACTGGAAACAACCTGTGTCCCTCAACTGAAGAATGGATGCAGAAATTGTGGTACATTCACACAATGGAATACTACTCATCTATTAAAAATATGGAAATCATGAAATTTGTAGGCAAATGGATGGAAATGGAAAACATCATCCTAAGTGGGGTAACCCAGACCCAGAAAGATGGTATGTACTCACTTATAAGCAGATACTAGACCTTTAGTACAGGATAAACACTACAATCCACAGAGCAAAGAAGCTAAGTAACAAGGAGGGCCCAAGGGAGGGTGCTGGAATGTCACTCAGAAGGGGAAATAGAATAGATAGCAGAAGTGGATGATGAGAGGGAACTGGGAAGATGAAATGGGGATGGAAACAAATGTGGGGGTCAGATATGGGGAGAACAAGGGTGAGAGGTGAGAGGTATGGGAACAAGAAGGGAAACTGAGGGGGTCAGCTGTATCAAGCTGGATACCTGGGACAGGGTAGACTCCTGGAAGGATATGTGTCTGACTCTAGCTGAGACTCCTAACAGTGGGGACATGAAGAATGAAGTGACCATATTCTAACCAGGCATGACTAGTGGAAAGAGCGAAACAACAACCCACCGAGAAAACCTTTGATCAAAAATGGCCCTGCCTACAAGAAGTGTAGGGCTAAAGAGGGATAAAAGATTGAAAGAATGTCAAACCAATCATTGGCAAAACCTGGACCCACTCCGTGGTATGGGGGAGGGGGGTTCCCTTTTCTGGGGGGAAAGGGAGAGGGGAAGGGGCAACAGTGTCAGAAATAGCCCTATTAATGATGCTCTGCTATGCTTTCAGACAGGAGCCTAACATGCATGTTGTCTAAGAGGCTTCACCCAGCAGTGGATCAGGACAGATGGTAGGACTTGTAGCCAAGCATGGGGCAGAGCTCTGGAGGTCCTGTGGAAGTTTTGGAGAAAGTTGGAAGGACCTGAAGAGGACAGGAACCTCAGAAGAAGACCAACAGAGACAACTATACCCAGACCCATGGGGGCTTAAAGAGACTGAGACATCAACTAAGGAGCACGAATGGGTTGGAACTAGGACCCCTGCACATATGTGACCAATGGGTGGCTTGGATCTTCATGTACGTCACCTGATGAGTGTGGGGGGGTTGTTTCTTTTCTTGTTTTTGTTTTGTTTTTCTTGAGACAGTGTTTCTCTGTGTAGACTTGGCTGTCCTGGACTCACTGTGTAGACCAGGCTGGCCTTGAGCTCACAGAGATTTGCCTGTGTCTGCCTTTAGAGTGCTGGGATTACAGGCATTATGCCACTGGGTCTAGCTGTTTCTAATGTGGTCTCTATTGTATGCTTTTGGATCATTTCCCCCTGGCAGGGCTGCCTCACATGGCCTCAGGGGTTGAGGATATGCTCAGTCCTGATGTGACTTGATATGCTGGGGAGGTTGGTATTAGGGAAGGGGGCTCTTCTTTTCTGGGGGGAAAGGGAAATGGGAAGGGAAAGAAGGAGTAGGGGGACTGGGAGGAGAGGAGGGAGGGTGAACCTTTGGGATGTAAATAAACTGAAATAAAATAAAGTTAAAAAAAACCGAAAAGCCAAGGCCATAATGATCAACATTATGAGTTCTTAGTAATCCTTCAGCACATAACAAGACCCTCTCTACAAAACAAATACACAAAAATCAATTAGAGCCTGGCATAGGAAGGCATAGTCTTTAATTCCAGCACGGAAACAGAGATGGGCAGGAATTCTGTGACTTCCTGGCCAATCTAGTACAGCCAGGGTTAAATAGTGAGACTGTGGAATAGAAATGTCCTTGTGTACTGTGTAAAGATTGTCTCTGTATTATTCAAATGCTGATTTCTGTGCAGGTGTAGATCTGATTACAAGCAGGACGTTGGCATTGTAATTTTTATGAAGCATCTGCTGTCTCAATATTGTATAAACATTGTTCCCCATCACCCTCTGAAATAGCCCATAGCTGGACAAGAGAGTCTAGATGGGGCTTCAGATCCCAGTGAGGGAGGTATCAGATGGGGACCAGAAAGAGATGGAGTCACCATTGGAGCACTGATGAAGAAACAGGTGCCAGAACAAGACTAAGATGGCAGGTAATAGGCCACATGGCTGTGAAGTAGACCAGGCTACCATAGTTGGATTAGAATGCTTTGTTTCTTTCCAGCTGTAGTACATGAAGCAATTAACAAATATAAAAGTCTCTGTGTCATTATTCAGAGCAAAGGTGGGTATAGAAAGCACTTCATTTTACATGACACCTTATCTCAAAACAGAGCATATCTAGACTTTATTTTTAACAATAGCTTATATACAATTATAATTTATAACATGATGCTGCTTTAGGCTGTGTTATACATTATGGAACAGCTAAATTCAACTAATTAACATATGCATTAACTTACATACTTTTTTTGTTGTGAGAACACTTAGAATCTACTCTATTGTAATTTTCAAGTATACAGAATATTGTTATAAACTCTACCCAACGTCGTGTCCAATATATATCATCAATCTCATCAGTCTATTCCCCTGAACAGCAGGTTTGAATCTGGCCTTAGATTTCTATTCCAGCCTATCCCACCTACTTTTAAATTCCACATACCAAAAGGTTTTGGTCAGTTAATGTCACCTTTTTTTCCAAATACTAAGGATTTGTTGCTGTTATTATTTTGTTAATGGTCCTGGAGGTTGAACCTAGTGCCTCACTCATGATATTTAAGTGCTCTACCACTGAACTATATTCCCAAACTAGTGTTATGGCTTAAAAAGAAAAAAAAACTTTTTATTATGCTAATTCCCAAATATGTTTCCACACCACAAAGGTGAAATCAGCAACCTTCAAAATACAGGAGTTTCTATATTACATGATTTCTTCAAATCATTATATGATTCAACAAATAAAATCTAAGGGAAACTAAGAAAGGAAATAGTTCCAACAAATAAAATATTTATTATCAAACCTAAAAGCAGCCACTCGTGTGTGTGTGTGTGTGTGTGTGTGTGTGTGTGTGTGTGTGTATGTGGTGATACATTGTTTTGAAAATAATTTTGACTAACAATTTGAAAAATTGTTTTGACTCCAAAGAGAATGAACTTTTGCTGGACCTTGCAGCCAAGTAAATCATGTGCTTCTTGTTCTAGAACTTGCTGTTCTATTGTCTATTCAGCCCATGTAAGTTTAACTTGCCTTTACAAGAACAATGTAACCTTACACTTGATAATTCCCATGCCATTAGCTTTTACAACCTAAACTAAATGCATAGCTTTAATATTAATAATTTAATACTACTCATTCATGCCCCAGGCCCCAAATAACATATGTGTGTGTTGTGGTAACCATTTTTGGAAAGCAGCCAACTGGTTGAAAGCAACCTTAAAGAAAATAAATATCCATTATAAATGTTTGAAGCAATTTGTGAATATAGGTTGATTATATCTATGTAGTTTTAAGTACTGTTCTGCACAGCTGGAGTCAGTAATTTCTTCCATTGTAAAACTGTTAAAGATATCTGTAAAAAAAAAAAGTATCTTCCATTTTTTTTCTATATGGTGCTTCTGTGTTGTTTAATAAATACTGAGCAAAGCCCCTCAACAACACATTGATAAAACAGCTCAGATAGGCAATAAGGACAGATAAAACTAAAACTACACAACAGAGAGGCCAGTAATCAAAGACTACTTACAAATGGAAGACAGAGAGCGAAAAGTGAGAGTTCAAATTTGAGTTCACTCTTGGTCAAACTAATCCAAGAGGATTTGTGTCCATCTTCATTCATTATTGCAACAGTGATACATTTCCATGCTCCCTCTGAGATTTCTTTAATGCATTAACCATCTCTCTCTGTGTGTGTGTGTACAATATAGTGAAGCCCTGTATTCATTTCTTAGCTTCAATAATCATTTATGCATGATCCATCTTACTCAGCTACACTCTCCTACTATTTCTTTTTTTAATTTTATTTTTTTCTTATCAGTTACATTTTATTAACTCTGTATCCCAGCCGTATCCCGCTCCCTCATTCCCTCCCAATCCCACCCTCCCTCCCTCATTTCCACCGTGCCCCTTTCCAAGTCCACTGATGGGGGGGACCTCCTCCCCATTCATCCAATCCTGTTTTATCAGGTATCTTCAGGACTGGCTGCAAAGCCCTCCTTTGTGGCCTAACAGGACTGCTCTTCCCTTGGGGGGTGGGGAGGTCAAAGAGCCACTCATTGAGTTCCTGTTAGAAATAGTCCTGTTCCCCTCACTATGGGAAACCAATTGGTTACTGAGCTACCACAGGCTACATCCAAGCAGAGGTTCTCTCTCCTACTATTTCTAACAAGCTCCTATAATTATCTTGAAGTGTATCTTAGATATATCTTACTAGTATTTTCTCAGTACCTCTAAAAGCCAAGAATATTAAAAAAAGAAAACCACATTATTGTCATCACACCAATAAATTAATGAAATAATCCCTTTGTAGCATCAGGTATCCTCAGTGTTCCAGTTTTACCAATTATATCACTTTTTTTCTAAATCAGTATCTAAATATAGTTTATGCATTGTATTTGGCTACTGTTAAATTTGATCATTTTCTTTTAATTCATTGTACCCATTATCTCTTTTGAGTATTTCTTGGAATTTATTTGTGAAGAAAACATGTCATGTAGAATTCCTGTATTTTAGAGGTTCCTGACTGCATCTTTGTGGTGTTATTTAATTTGTTCTGTTGTCCCTTGTGCTGCCCATAAACAAGTAGTAACATCTATAGATACAAACAGATTCAGGTTTTATTTTTTTCCACAAGAACATCTCATAGGTAGTGGGATATAATTAATGTTGCATCACAAGATGATTATTTCATGTTGAAGGAAATGTTAAGATTGAACAGTGGCTCTTGGTGACATGAGCCTAAGTCAGCCATTATAAGTTTTCTACCTGCCCGTAACTTGATCTTTTAAACAGCCATTAATAATCACTGCCTAGAGCTTATTTTATTTAAGGTTATAAAATAACAGGGTTCTAAACTGTATATTACTGAACAAGTAATGTATAAGCTTGAATTGTTTTAGGAATAAAAATCCCTCCTCAACTATTTGTTAGGTCTTTTGGCACATGAAAGGCTAGATTTCAAAATGTGTATAAAATAGATGATTCCCCCCCCCCACAAATCCCATAATTTACCAAAATTTACTTACAAAATAGGAATTCTGAGTAAAATATAAAGATCCATACTCCTTAGAATCGATAATTTAAACCTCTTCTAATTTCTAGGCCCAAATGACTTTAATGGTTGAATTCGTCCAAACATTTAATGAAGAAATATTCTTATTTAAAAGTTATTCTTATTTAAAAGTTTTCCAAAGATAGCAACGTTGCCAGACTTATTTTATAAAGCCATTATAACTTTAATAGCAAAACCTAACAAATTTGTTACCAAAAGAAAATTAAAGCCTACTGCATCTCATAAATGTAAATTCCAGAATTCTAGAAAAATATTACAAATGAAACCCAGCAACATGTTTTAAAAAATTATATCACAACCAAGTGACAGTCATGTCAGGAATGCTAGATCCATTTAACATTTGAAACTCAATCTATTCTACCACAGTAAGACAGGCATTTTAAAAGCATTCTTCTTGTAGTAGGATTAACAATCTACAGAAAACTTGCAGTGGTGCTATTTGACACAGAGCCTTGCAGAGCACAGTGGGTCTCTCTCTCTCTCTCTCTCTCTCTCTCTCTCTCTCTCTGTAGTTTTCCAGGGTCTCTCTGTGTATCTTTGAATTCCCTGGAACTTGCTCTGTAGGCCAGGCTGGCCTCAAATTCAGAGATCTGCCTGCCTGTTCCTCCTGAGCACTGGAATTAAAGGTTTGTACCACCATACCTGGTCATAGTAGGTATCTTTAAAGACAGGCTTTGTGCTACTTACTATAACATTCTTGAAGAACCTACCTGTGGGAACACAGTTTTTTTTCCAAGAGGAAGAAAATATTGTAATAAAGCAATATGTTATAAGAAAAAAATAAAGAAAAGAAAGTGTTTTTGCTAAAAAGCATTGACTCCTCAGGCCTACAGCACAACTGAAATAAGATGGGAGCTGGCATCTTTCCCCAGCTTTACTTTGGGTCACCTGATTACTGCTGTATGTTAATCACTCAAACAGTGCCTTTTCCAACCTGCCTCATACCCCTTTGGGTCTGAAGACACAGGGATTAGTTACTGTGCTACTCAAATTATTTGGGGAGCCAGCTCTGGGATGAGCTAGAAACCTAGGACAATGGAAAACTCTCAGGAACCTATGAGGGTGACCCTAGCTATGACGTCTAGCAAAAGGGGATATGGAGCCTGAACAGGTTATGTCCTGTAACCAGAAAACACTTCCAATGGAGGGATTGTAACACTAATCCAGCCACAAAGCCTTAGACCCACAATTTCTCCTGCCAACAAGATATGGAGGGGTAAAGATGGAGCAGAAATGAGAGCAATACAAAACCAATGACTGGAAGTTTAGGTTTAAATAAAAGGAAAGAAAAATATGGTTCCCCCCACCATCATCATTGTCTTGGCTCCAGTCCTCTTGAAAGTTGGTCTGACAAGTTGTGAAATGTTTTCCAAGGACACAAACTCCCCATTTGGATGGCAACAGGGACCCTCCATTTTCCTTCTCTCAGCAATAGTCTCCTGTGGAAATTCTTGGGACCCATTGTTTTAGTCGTCTGTCAGCCAAAGGGAAAAGAATATGTGTCTCTTTAGAATATCTTCATCAGTGCTAGGATGCTTACAATTGCTCTCAACCCTGGATTCCAAGAGCAGTGAAGCATTTGAGGAAGACAATTATCCTTGAGGAGAAGGCCATACCTTAGAACAGGATTAATCATCCTAACTAAAGGAATCACATTGATCCCTTCAAAAGATGACGTTGGAGAATGAGAATTGAGACGTTGATCAACCAGACCACAGTTGATAGAATACCTTGGTCACAAAACTGGATTCCTATAAATAGTCATGCTGGGTCAGTGGGTCGCAGAAAGGAATGTTTGCAGAGATAACCTGTCTTACTTGAAACAGACAATTCCAGGAAATGTCAATATAAACATTACCCTCACCCCACCCTATAAAGAATCACAACCATCTTTTACTTCCACAGGCACTTCTATTCCCTGGGAGGGTCTGTTCTTTGCTGTTTGGCATAAACAATCCAGTCTGTTGAGATCAGGTTCTGGCTCTTTCCTGCCTTCATGCTTCAATCTAACACCAAGACCAAGACCCTGTAGTTTTAAGCAGCTCTGGCCCTTTGCTCTTTGTCTTTCTCTATTTAGACCTAATGTTATGTCAGCAACCCAAATGTAAACTTAGAAACAGTGGTCTACTTTATCTGTTCCTTTTCATTGAATACATTTCAACTTTTCACTATTACCCATCTTTTTAATTGGCATATTGAAATGCTTGGCTGAGCCTATCATTTTGAAGCTGTGGGAGGCAGGGAGGGCTCTTGTTCTAAAACTACCATTATGTTAACAGAATAACGGGGTGGTCCATATTAAACTGAGAGATACCAAAAAGAAACATTTAATAAAATGCAACAATTATATATAATCAAAAACTGAAATCAACAAACTCAGAAGAAAAGGCGAACATTCACATTCTAATTGAAAGATCCCCGGAGGGTATCTTCCGTCAGAGAGACCCCCTCCCAAAGAACAACGAGTCCATTCGGATGTAAACAGCAAGACGCTTTTATTTTGATTCACGAGTACTCGGGGCAGCAAGGTCACTCGAGAGGGCCCTGCGCGCCTGCTTGGGGAAAAACTGGGGTTTTTATAGGGTTTTAGAGGCAGAAGCACTGGTACAGAAGCGAGAGGGCATGGTTACAGGGGGCTGATTGGTACGTTTACACGAGACCACAATTTGCGTCAAAGTTTGGCAGGGGCACCAAGATTCCAAGAACTGGGTGGTCAAGGGGGGTAGGATGACCCCTTGACGTGGCCCGCCACCTGTTATTTTGTTTTTCCCTATCTTAGCTGAAACAGTCTCACAGATATCTATGAGAGTGATTAACACAAACTGTTTTTAGTATGACTGGGGCAGCCTGACCACAGATATCCCAAGTGGGTGACACAGCTAGGATTTCTCAGTAATTTTCCAGTTTCTCATCTGGCCTTCAGAGTTTTACAAAACAGTGGTGTCTCACAAAATGGCATTAGCTATGTTTAACTTAGGGTGAGGCTGGGGTCTTTCATTCCCCCATTTTTTTTTAACTTAGAATGGAATCTTAGCTATGTTTAACTTAGGGTGAGGCTGGGGTCTTTCATTATGAAGGGTTTGTACAAAAGACCTGTAGCTAGATAACATTATGTATAATGATGAAATTCTGAGTGTGTTTGGAATGAGGCACACGGTCTATTTTAATGGTTCTATTCAATACTGCACTAGAGGCTCTAGTCAGTATGTTATTTTTTTCTGTATTTGTGTTCAAGTTTATTCACAATACTGATAAAAATGTCATTATCCTCTTATCAGTATGTTATTAAACTTTGTTTTTTCCAAATCTGATAGGCTAAAAATGGTTTTTTAGTGTAACTTTAATTTGCATCTCTTTCATTACCAGCAGCTTGAGCATCTTTCATATGCTCAGGGACTGTTTGCATTTCTTTTTCTTGAAATGTGTGTTAATTTCTCTTTTCCATTTTTTTATGGAGTAGATGGCCTTTTCTACTTTTAAACAAATAATTAAAGGAATTAAACCTTTATCTGGTATACAAATTGTAATTGCTTTTTCCCAGTTGCCACTTAGTTATTTTTATTGGTGTTTCTAGGATTTTTTTTTAGCATGTAGTTTTTCTTTTCAATTTTATATAATCAAATTTAGCAATATTTTTCTCTCTTTGTTTCTGATTTTTGAGTTCTAATTAGGAAGGCTTTTTGTAAATAACAATAGAAGAATTCATACATGATTTTTCTAGATATACAGGACTTAAATTTTCCATTTGGAATATCTGAGATCTCACTTTGTCTTTTTCTTATGGCTAACAAGTCAATACTGTTTATTTAAAAGCCCTTCTTTCCATATTGGAGTACACCTTTATCATGCCCAATTTTCATAAGCAATCAGGCACATTTCCTCAAAATTCTGGTCATTATTGAAGTTTTAAACATAAAAAGTTATGTTTTTTTTTAAAACAGAGATTTTTAAATGGAGTCCTTATTTCAGTGTGGTCCTGAATGAAAAATGGGCACAGTAAAGAAATCAAAATAGCCACATGGTAGATGAAAAGGGGAAACTGCAAAGGCTGTCTCCCAAGAAAGCAGGGAGAAGCAACAAAGAAAAATTTCCAGAGTTATATGGGAATGTGAGAGAGGCAGGTCCTGAGCTGGGGTGGGGCTTGTGAGCAGGGACTAAGGGAGCCTAAAGGCTGGCATTGACCTTGACAAGTTTAATAGGCATCACAGTCATATGTTAGTGGCATATCCACATTAATTAATTAATTAATTAATTAGTTCATATTTTTCCAGAGATAAAGAGACTGACTCTTTTTTTTTTTTTTTTAAAGCTTGAACTTTTTTCAAGCCCCTGAGGGAATGCTGGTTTTTTTCTAAATGCCTGACCTTGGGAAAAGTAATTTCTTAAAATGCAGACAGACAGGTGTCTCTTAGAGCAGCAACAGCATGTAATTGTGGTAGGCAAGCAGAATGTGGAGAAAGAGGCATTATGATTGACATATGAAAGAAACCAATAGCTGAGGAAGACAGGAAATCCCCCAAACACTGAGTAACAAAACAACCTATTTGGGAAAATGCCATGCTCTAGAAATGTGGGAAGAGGCAGATGCTATGTAAATAATCTACGAAGAATCAAGACTCTTGTGTCCCAAGACTTTTTTAAAATTTTTATTAATTACAGTTTATTTACTTTATATACCCCCTGCAGTTCCCTCCCTCCTCCCCTCCCAAGCCTTCCCTTCCTCTCCCTTCTCTATGCATGCCCCGCCCCAAGTCCACTGGTAGGGAGGGTTTCTTTTTTTTTTCTTCTGATCCTAGTCTGTTAGGTCTCATCAGGAGTGACTGCATTGTCTTCCTCTGTGGCATGGTGAGGCTGCTCCCCCTTCAGAGGGAGGTGATCAAAGAGCAGGTCAACCAGTTCATGTTATAGACAGTCCCTGTTCCTATTATTATGGAACCCACTTGGACACTGAACTGTCATGAGCTACAGGGGTTCTAGGTTATCTCCATGAATGGTTCTTGGTTGGAGTATCAGTCTCACAAAAGATTTTGTGCCCAGATTTTGTGGGCTCTCCTTGTGGAGCTCTTGTCCTCTCCAGGTCTTACTATCTCCCACTTCTTTCATAAGATTCCCTGCACTCTTCCCAAAGTGAGGTATTCCAGAGGCAGAAAGACACATGTGGTGAATACTCATTCATAAGTGGATATTAGACATATAATATAGGGTAAACATATTAAAATTTGTACACCTAAAGAAACTAATCAAGAAGGAGGACTCTGGCTAAGATGCTCAATCTCCATTCACAAAGACAAAGAGGATGGAAATCAGAAGAGAGAGAAAACGAGGAACAGGACAGGAGCCTACCACAGAGGGCCTCCAAAAGGCTCTACCCTACAGGGTGTCAAGACAGATGCTGAGACTTATAGCCAAACTTTGAGCCCAAGACTTTTGAACCTCAGACGTTTTCAAGTTCTCTGGCTTACTTCCATTCTTTGGAGTACCTTTTGTTACTAGAAATTAGGGTCCTCTTTCAGAGTTTCTTAGTCTGGTTAGCAAAATAATTTAAGAATGGACTCAGAAGTTGGAAGACATTTATTAATTAGTTTAAGGTAAATAACAGGGAAAGCAAAGCTGTAAGACTATGAATTAGGGTCCCTGTGATTCCTTACTTAGGTTCTATTAATTTTCTGGAGCTGATCTCAAAAAGATACCGATGAACATCTGGGTGGGACAAATGTACAGAATAAGGCATGGGGCCAAAGATGCACAGTTTCCATGCCCTTTCCAGATGCATGACCCTCCAAAACCTCCACTATTCAGAGCTTCTCTACAACCCCATGTTTTCTGTTTTTGTTTTGTTTTGTTTTGTTTTTTGAGTGGAGGCATCACTGCATTGGTGTGATTGAATATAAAATTGGCTATCAGCAATCAACTGAGCATTCAATTTTTTTTTTTTAAGAAAGGCTAAAAGTCCCAAACGTCTAGCATTTTCCATCTTTTTTTTTTCATGCTGTAAGCACACAAATGACATTTTAACACTACGTAGACTCAAAGGATTTTAAAAACTGTACAGTAGAAAGCATAAAGAAGGAAACTGAATATGTACTGTACAATATCACACTTTTCCCCCCAGCCTTTATTGGCTTCAATTCTTCAGTTTTCTGCCTGAATGGACTTGTCTATTTCAGGTTATCTCATAGAAATAGAACCATACAATATTTGCAATTTTGTATTTGGCTTATTTCATTGAGCATAATGTTTTCAAGGTTCATCCAGTTGAAGTTTCTATCAAATTTTCATCTTATGTTGTTGTATAATAATATCCCCTATACAATTTTTCCTGTAATTTATTTCAAGATAAATTAAATGTGTGTGTGTGTGTGTGTGTGTGTGTATTGCATGCATGCCATGCTATTTATGTGCAGGCCAGAGGGCAATTTGTAGGAATCATTTCTGTCTTACCACTGTGTGGGTTCTGGGGATCAAACTCAGGTCATCAGACTTGACAGCAAGCTGAGCTGTGTCACAGGCCCATATTTGGTATTCTTTTATTTGATTTAATAAATGTTCTAATTTTATCTCAAACCTTGCATGAAGTTTTGTTTTCTTTTTTAAATATGTTTAAATATTGTTGATTCTTGATATGTTCTAGGACCAGTGTTTTGATGTAAAGTAATACTATAACATAGAAAATAAAATAAATCAACGGTTAAAGTCAAGTTGAAACAAAACATTCTGTTCTTTGTAAGTGTAAGCATATTTCTTCATTATAAATAACGTGTGTAGGGAGGTGAATTTTACTACTGATCACAACATATTAAAATCTTCACACTATGAAACAAAAGATAGAAATATAAAAGTGTTTGAAGATAGAAAGATATAAACGATGTAAGCATTAGGGATCATTACAGAGTAACACGAATCTCTTGAATTTATTACTTGTCCCTAGAAATACTTTTGATTTGTTTAAGAAATAGCTAAATGCAGCTCACATTCGGGATTGTTTAGCCCTATTCTATTAATCCTCTCTGGAAACAGCTTCCTGCACACACTTAGAGGTGTGTTTCCATGGTGATTCTAAATCCAGTCAAGATGATGATGATGATTAACCATCATGCTTGAAAGGTAAATTTAGAAGTGGAAAGAAGTATGATGAAAATAAACAATGTGTATTTTCCTGAGGTTGGATAATCACTATTAAATTTTCTTGATACATAGGTAAGATTATTGCAACAAAGTATGAAAACAACCTAGTTAATCAGTGATTAATTAAATCCAGATATAAGCACACAATAGAAATTATACACACACTATTTAGTTAGGAAATAAGAAAACGCTTTATATACTGATATTAAAACCCTGCAGGCTTTATTGTTAAGGGAAAACAAAAAGGTAGAGAGCAATGAATGCTACCTTACCCAAGGGAGGTAAATGAAGTTATATTAAATATGTTCATATTGGGTTGTATACTTTTACAAGGAAAGAAAAAGATATATAAGGAATAAATAAAAGTAAATACCTATGTGAGATGGAGGAGGAATTGAGACACACAAGAACCACTCCAAGATCAGGAGTTGTGAATCTGCATTCTGATTTGATTTTTGAATCATATGAATGTATATCATATTTTTAAAAAGTTAAAAGTATGCAAACTTAAGTGTGAAGTTTATCTTCCCACTGACTGTGAATCTTGAGGAAAGGCTATAATTTCTATAATCATTTATTATAACCAACACCAGAAATTTTCAAGTACTCAGTTATTCTTGATAATGAATGATTTTTTTTTCCTTTTCATGTCTTTAGCTTTTAAAAGATCATGACGTTTCTGGTATAAAGTAATTCAGGGAATATAGTTGTTGCCTGTTTAATGATAAGAGAAGAAGTAATTTTATTTTCTGTAAAGCAGGAGTTGATTGGGAATTTAAATGAAACAGGGATAGAGTTCAGGAATAACTGATTTTGAAGAGAAACAATAAGAGTGAACAGGGTAAAAGATAAACTACTAGCCAAGGCACTTAGCCACCTAGAAGTCATAATCTAATATACAGTTTTCTACCCCCTCATCAGTGTTACTTGTGAACATTTTAATTGGGGATATTATGGAGATATTCAGTACAACTTCAGGAAAATGACACTTGAGCAACAAGCTTCTTAGAGGGTTGAAAAAGCATTAGAAGAAGCAAGCATTTAAACTGTACAAAGAGAGGCTGAGAAGCCAAATGTGGTCGTGCATGCCTGTGATCGCAACACTTGTGAAGTACAGGCAGGAGAACCCACTCTTCAATGAGTCAGTTATACATACTGAGTTCAATTGCAGCCTAGGGTATATAAAACCCTGTTTGAAAGAACAAGGAAGGAAGGAAGGAAATAAGGAAATAAGGAAGGAAAGAAGGAAGGAAGGAAGGAAGGAAGGAAGGAAGGAAGGAAGGAAGGAA
>NW_026596452.1:2464351-2605243 GCF_907164565.1 Psammomys obesus
AAGGAAGGAAGGAAGGAAGGAAGGAAGGAAGGAAGGAAGGAAGGAAGAGAAAATAATTTTAAAAAATAGGCTGATAATGTTCTTTAATGGTCCTGGATTCAATATCTAGCACAGTTAGATGGAAAAAAAAACCCTGCAGAAACAGAATTCTTATAGCTTAAGGATTAAAGCACAAATAGCAACACAACATAAAAAAAAAAAAAAAAGACTGTCATGGCTGTCTATATACTTACTGGGAAAAATGGCAAAAACCTAATTAAGCTGTGCGATTAATTTGGGAAGAAAGAGAGGAGCAAGTCAGTCCTATAAGGTCTTGCTGGGAGAATGCAGGTGAATGGTAGAGAAGAAGAGTGGGGCAGCCTGAAGACATCCACTAAAAATGGGAGCCTGCAGAAGAAAGAACAGCATACATAAGTATATGCATCAGTCTGCTTTGTACACAGGCCAGGCTGTAAGATGAAAATTGGCCTTTTGGAATGAAGTACTTGACCCAAATGGATGAAAATTCCATTTCTTTCGGCATTCTGGGTTTAACAAGGCAAAAAGAAAATGTCATATACTTTAGGGAGACATAATTTTTAATTTAAATTCTTATTATTTGAATTGTTATCTGAGAGCCAAGAGTGTAGTTCACTTGCAGAGCACTGACCTAGCAAGAACAAGACCTTAGGTTTGATCCCCAGCACTGAAAAATGTTTTTTATTGACCTGTAATAATTGTATATATTCACGGATACAGTACAATCATTTGATACTTTTAAACAATGTATAATGATCAAATAAGAATAATTAGCATTTGAATCCCCTTCAGCATTTACTGTTTCTTTTTGTTGAAAAAAAAATTGAACCTCTCTTTTACCTCTTTATAAAATCCATAGTAAACCTTTGTCACCTTATTGGAACTTAATCCTCTCTGATTATATTTTGGTACCTAATACTTTATAGAGAAATCCACCTTCCTTCCTTCCTTGTTTGCTTCCATTTTTCTTCTTTCCATCCTTCCTTTCTCTTTTCTTACCATGTTTATTCCATACGTACTCTTTAAACATGTATATATTATGTATGAGGGCATGTGCAATAGCATATGTGTAGAGGACAGAAGATAATTTTCTGGAGTTGTTTCTCTCCTTCCACCTTATTTGGGTTCTAGGAATTAAATTTAGGTTATCTGGCATCAAGTATTCAGACTGAGCCATCTCACTGGCTGGCCCCTTACAGATCTATCTTCTTTTTTCTTTTTTTTTTTTAATTTGTATTTTTTTCTTATTAGTTACATTTTATTAACTCTGTATCCCAGCTGTATCCGGCTCCCTCATTCCCTCCCAATTCCACCCTCCTTCCCTCCTCTCCACCCTGCCCCTTTCCAAGTCCATTGATGGGGGGGACAACCTCCCATTCATCTGACCCTGTTTTATCAGGTCTGCAAAGTCCTCCTCTGTGGCCTAACAGGACTGCTCCTCCATTGGGGGGGTGGGGAGGTCAAAGAACCAGCCACTGAGTTCCTGTTAGAAATAGTCCTTTTTCCCCTTACTATGGGAAACCAATTGGTTACTGAGCTACCATGGGCTACATCTGAGCAGAGGTTCTAGGTTATAACCATACATGGTCCTTGGTTGAATGTCAGTCTCAAAAAAGACCCTGTGCCCAGATATATTTGGTTCTTGTAGAGCTCCTATTCTTTCCCCATCATACTAACTCCCCATCTTTTATATGATTCCCTGTACTCTGCCGAAGGTTTGGTTATGAGTGTCTGCTTTGAAACACTGCTAGGTAGAGTCTTTCAGATGCCTTCTGCGGTAGACTTCTGTCATATGTTCAATGCACATCCCATCTGTCTTTCTAAATGAGGATTGATTATCTTACCCCGTGTCCGCCCTCTTGATTATCATTTATAGATTTATAGATTTCATTATGTTTATCTATATGTGTATAGATTTCATTTATGTTTATATATGTCTATATAAGCGAGTATATACTGTTTGTCTTTCTCCTTCTGGGATATTTCACTCAGAATGATCTTTTCTAGATCCCACCATTTGCCTGCAAATTTCATGATTTCCTCGTTTTTGATTGCTGAGTAGTATTCCATTGTGTAAAAATACCACAATTTCTGTATCCACTCCTCCGTTGATGGACATCTGGGTTGTTTCCAGGTTCTGGCTATTACAAATAAAGCTGCTACAAACATGGTTGAGCAAATATCTCTATTGTGTACTTTAGCAAATTTTGGGTATATGCCTAGCAGTGGTATAGCTGGGTCTTGAGGAAGCACTATTCCTAATTGTCTGAGAAAGCGCCAGATAGACTTCAAAAGTGGTTGTACCAGTTTACATTCCCACCAGCAGTGGAGGAGGGTTCCCCTTTCTCCACAACCTCTCCAGCATGTGTTGTCACTTGAGTTTTTGATCTTGGCCATTCTGATGGGTGTAAGGTGATATCTCAGGGTCGTTTTGATTTGCATTTCCCTAATGGCTAATGATGTTGAGCATTTCTTTAAGTGTTTCTCTTCCATTCGATATTCCTCTGTCAAGAATTCTCTGTTTAGCTCTGTTCCCCATTTTTTAATTGGATTATTTGGTTTGCTACTTTTCAGCTTATTTTTTTGTATATACTGGATATTAGCCCTCTGTCAGATAAAGGGTTAGTGAAGATTGTTTCCCAATCTGTAGGCAGTCGTTTTGTTTTGATGACAGTATCCTTTGCTTTACAGAAGCTTTTCACTTTCATGAGGTCCCATTTATTGATTGTTGCTCTTAGATCCTGTGCTGTTGGTGTTCTGTTCAGGAAGTTGTTTCCTGTGCCAATGAGTTCTAAGGTCTTCCCCACTTTTTCTTCTAACCTATTTAATGTGTCTGGTTTTATGTAGAGGTCTTTGATCCACTTGGATTTTAGTTTTGTGCAGGGTGATAAATATGTATCTATTTTCATTTTTCTGCATGTAGACATCCAGTTGGACCAGCACCATTTGGTGAAGATGCTGTCTTTTTTCCATTGAATGGTTTTGGCTTCTTTGTCAAAAATCGAGTATTCATAGGTATGTGGGTTTATTTCTGGGTCTTCTATTCGGTTCCATTGATCCTCCTTTCTGTTTTTATGCCAATACCATGCAGTTTTTATTACTATTGCTCTGTAGTACAACTTGAGATCAGGGATAGAGATACCTCTAGATGATCTCTTGTACAGGATTGTTTTGGAGATTCTGGGTTTTTTGTTTCCCCATATGAAGCTGAGAATCTTTTTTTCAAGGTCTGTAAAGAATTGAGTTGGTATTTTGATGGGAATTGCATTGAATCTGTAGATTGCTTTTGGCAGGATGGCCATTTTCACAATGTTAATCCTACCAATCCATGAGCACGGGAGATCTTTCCATCTTCTGAGATCTTCTTCAATTTCTTTCTTCAGAGACTTGAAGTTTTTCTCAAACAGGTCTTTCACTTGCTTGGTTAGTGTCACCCCAAGGTACTTTAGGTTATTAGTGGCTATTGTGAAGGGTGTTGTCTCCCTAATTTCTTTCTCGGCCCTTTTGTCTTTGGTATATAGGAGGGCTTCTGATTTTTTTGAGTTAATTTTGTATCCTGCCACTTTGCTGAAGGTGTTTATCAGCTGAAGGAGTTCTCTGGTTGAATTTTTGGGGTCACTCATGTATACTATCATATCATATGCGAATAGTGACAGTTTGACTTCTTCCTTTCCAATTTGTATCCCCTTGATCTCCTTTAGTTGTCTCATTGCTCTGGCTAGGACTTCAAGTACTATGTTGAAGAAATATGGAGAGAGTGGGCAGCCTTGTCTTGTCCCTGATTTCAGTGGGATTGATTTAAATTTCTCTCCATTGAGTTTGATGTTGGCTATAGGCTTACTGTATGTTGCCTTTACTATGTTTAAGTATGTGCCTTGTATCCCTGATCTCTCCAAGACTTTAAACATGAATGGGTGTTGGATTTTGTCAAATGCTTTTTCGGCATTTAAGGAGATGATCATGTGTTTTTTCTCCTTAAATTTGTGTATGTGGTGGATTACATTGATGGATTTCCATATGTTGAACCACCCTTGCATGCCTGGGATGAAGCCTACTTGGTCATGGTGGATGATATCTTTGATGTGTTCTTGGATTCGGTTTGCAAGTATTTTATTGGGTATTTTTGCGTCAGTTCATAAAAGAGATAGGTCTGAAGTTCTGTTTTTGTTGGGTCTTTGTGTGGTTTAGGTATCAAGGTGACTGTGGCTTCATAGAATGAGTTTGGTAATGTTCCTTCTGTTTCTATTTTGTGGAATAGTTTGAGGAGAATTGGTGTTAGCACTTCTTTGAAGGTCTGGTAGAATTCTGCGCTGAAACCATCTGGCTCAGGGCTTTTTTTGGAGGGGAGACTCTTAATGACTGCTTCAATTTCCTTGGGGGATATGGGGCTATTCAATCTTTCTACCTGATCTTGACTTAATGTTGGAAGATGGAATCTATCAAGAAAATTGTCCATTTCATTTAGATTTTCAAATTGTGTGGCATATAAGCTTTTGTAGTATGACCTAATGATTGTTTGAATTTCTTCATTGTCTGCAGTTATGTCCCCCTTTTCATTTCTGATTTTGCTGATTTGGATAGATTCTCTCTGCTTTTTAGTTAGGGTTATGGAGTTCTGGTAAGGGATTTCAAAACTGTGTTAACCTTTGTGCTGGACTGAGTGGGATGTACCCCATAAATCTCAGGCATTTGAATATTTCAGTCTCCAGTTGGTGGCTATTTAGATTTGAAAGTGTGACCTTGATGGAGGAAGTCTGTCACTGAGGTCAACTTTGAGGTTTCCAAAGACTTGTGCCATTCCTAGTATGCTCTCTGCCTCCTGCTTTTGGTTTGAGATGTGAGTTCTCAGCTGTTCTTGCTACTATGCTTTCAGTCCACCATCATGGACTCTTAGCCTCTGGAACCATAAGTCCAATTTGTATAATTTGCCTTGGTCATGATGTTTTATAACAAGCGAAAAGTAACTAAGATACAACCATAGGACCAATTCTTTAGTCACAGTACTTGTGGAGGAACCTTATAGATCATACGTTAATAGGAAAATGAGATCACTTCTGCTACATCAATGAAAAAAAATATATCACATAAACCATGTACCTATACTGAACTTGTCACTTGGTGAATACTGAAGAAACCTAGTAGAGCTGAAACTGTAGGTTCCCTCTACTTTGAATAAATTCGAGATAATCAACAAAATCTACATTAATCCTTTCTTTTTGTTTGCTGGTATTGTCTTGCAAAAATATACTGTTTATCTATTGGCCTTTTAATTGATAAGAAGTATTTCTGTCTGTTTTTTGCTCTACTGAAGTTGCTATGAGAAACTGTGTATAGTGCTTTGAATGGGTGTTTATTGTCATTTATCTTGGATAAAAATATAGTTGCCAGAATCTCTATGCTATAGCCATGATTTTACCTCCAGGAGCAGCTGTCAACTTGGTTTCCAACATGACTGCCTTATTTTGTCCTTGTGAGCATGGCATGGGAACACCATTTGTGTTGCAACCTTGCCAACTTGAATGATCAGATGTTCACATTTAAAACATTCTACTAGAAGTACAGTAGAATCAAATTGTAGTTTGAATTTGCATTTCTGTGATGACAAATGGTTTTGAGTCTTTTATTCTGAACCTTTAAACATTTGCAAGATACTAAACTCAAAATATTAGCCTGTAAGTCATGGAGTTATATGGTTGTAAAAAATCTAATGATGAAAATAAAAGTGTCACTATTTCATATTGGTATAAATGTCTCAAATTTCCAATACCCTTAGAATGAGTATAGTACACACAGTTTCTAACATTCAAAAGTTTCAGTAAACATTGGCCAACTATGTCCTAATGAAATGCTTCAAGGAAACAGTCACTGTAATTAAAGGTCAGAAGGGTTTCAAAGGAGGTGATGAATGTAATTTCACTTGAATATTTGAAAATTTCTGACTTCACTAGCTGAGATTCACTGAAGCTCCTATGGGGAAATAGTTTTTAATGGTTATTTTTAATTAATCAAATGTCAAGATAATGATAGAATACCTGAAATTGGAAAACAGAAAAAGATTACTGTGCAAAGCAGTTCTCTGAAAATACAGGGCAAGATCTCTCCAGGACTTAGCTTCTCCAGTTACAAAGAAAGACAATTAATGGATCTGAATCCTCTTTTTAACTCTGGCCCATCTTCACTATTTTGAATTGCTCTGTGACTACTAGGTAGTTACTTTTTTCATGTGATTAGATTAATTAGATGTAATGGTGCAATTTTGGAGGAAAAAGAATATCCCTGTCAGGACTGACAAGTTCCCTTCCTTTTTTTTCTCTAAGATAATTAAATGAATTGAATCTCTTGATTTCCTAGCTGTGATACTTAAATAGGCATAAATTCTTTTTTCGCATAATTTTACTATGAACATTTTCAAACACACAGGAAAGTTGAATTAATGTTGCAATGAACACTCTAAAACTCAGACACCTAGATTCTACAATTAACTTTTTGCTCTATTTAATTTGTTAAAACTGTATACCATCCATGTATTTGTCTTTAAAATAATATATAAAAACACAATTCAAACTAAATGGCTGACCTCAGCCATTTAATTTGTAATTTAAGGTGGACATTGAGTATGTTGATGCACTGTGGCACACAAGTGTTCTTTTCTAGAAAAAAGAGATGGCTAGCGTTGTTTCTAGAATAAATATTTGTTATGACATCTTTTAGGACAATGGCTATCAACTAGGGACAATTTTGTCCCACTCACTGACTTAGGGACCATTTGGCAGTGTCTAGGATAGCTCTGATTATCATGACTTGGTTATGTCAATGGCATCTAGCAGAAAGAGAGGATAGAGATAGTGCTAAGTGTCTTAGGATGCACAGGAGACCACTCACAACAAGGAATTGCCTACCCATCCCTAAATACTGTTAGTGTCCAATCTTTTTTTTTAAGAAATGGTAGACCAGAGAAATGGCTTATCAAGTAAAGATACTCACCGTAAAGACTACTGACCTGAATATGATTCCTGGGACCCACACGGTGGAAGGAGAAAAATCTCTCCTGCAAATTGTCCTCTGACACTCACATGTGTGAAGTGTGGCAGGTGTGAACTGTGGCAGGTGCATCCTCCCCCAATATAGTAAATAAAATGCAATTAAAACTTTCAAAAGAAATGGTAGATTCATCTCTAGTACTATTCAGAAACAGGTAGTGTGTGAAGCTGTGCTGACATACTCCAGGGACTTCAGCATAGCTAAGAAAAAACAAAGGCTTGAAAAGTGTTGCTTCTTTTAACTTTCTTGTTTTATTTGTGATTTTTTTTCACTGAGGTACCTTGTACTTATCATTTAATTTTTCCCATTCTTCCTTTTTCTCATTTAGACCTGAAATACTTGCACATTTTCTGGTAAAGTGATATGAAAAGTTCAGACAATAGAAGACAACCCCTCTTTTTCAAGATGACAACTGTTACTCACAAACCTCACAACACACATACATAACCAAAGAGTGAATGCATTCATTGCTGTGTGCACAGCTCATTTATAGAGCACTTTCCTAGGATGTGCGAGGTCCCAGAATTGATTCCCCAGCACCACCAAACAACCAAATAAATAAACAAACAAACAAGAGAATGAAAAAATATTCATCTTAAGAGTGAGTGTAAGAGGGGCAAGTTACATAGAAACAAGAATCTGAAAGAAGCACATGGGATTCATTTATTTTTCTAGCATTCACTTGTGTTTCCTTCACTTTCAGTTTCATTTATCTAAAGGCTTTCTCTGATTGCTTTGTCTGTATGTCTGTGATGTGCACAGGCCAGGGACTGAAAACAAGGAAAGCCAAGGGTTGAAAATAAAAACAAACAGAAATATAAGAGCCAACCTGTAACAACTGTTCATTCATGCTAATTGTTAGTGTATACTTGCTTCTAGATATGTTTGATGTTTCAGGTTCAGGTACCTATCAGCCTGGCCCTTGTGCCCCATCAATAGCTGCATGTAATGCTGACTAGCATGGAAATAAAGAGAACAAATCTTTGTATTTGCACCAGATAGTGTCCCTGAGAGTCCCGACCCTCTTAACATGCATTGTCTCAGTAATGCAGGTGTGAACCCAGAGCAGCATGATTAGGACATTTATGGGAATTAGGGTTTTGGGCTTTAAAAATATACCTCCATATATAGATATATAGATGGATAGATAGATAGATAGATAGATAGATAGATAGATAGATAGATAGATAGATAGATAATTTACTTACTTATATATGTCACAGTTCATATGTGGAGGTCAGAAGACAACTTGTGGGAGTGGGTTCTTCCCACCATCAGGGTTCTAGGAATCAAATTCAATGTCTCCAAGCTTAGCCAAAAGTGCCTTTGGTGGCTGAACTATTTTGCCAGTCTGGTTTTGTGTTTCTTTTTACTTGAAATTAGTTATTCACTAGAGTTATAAATGGTTAAATCAATCATTTGGTGAAATTTCATTAGTGCACCCTACCAGCAAATGTCACCAGCTTTCCACACACCCAGACCCATCCGATGTCTATCTAGCCAGGTGCTCAGAGTTCAAGTTCCTTTTTATATACTCAAGAATTTTCTGTACATGCTTTATTATACTTTAAAAACCTGAAGTACAAGGTACATAAAGAAAAGGGCATGGGTCTCATGTATACAACCCAGTGAATTTTGATCTATGTGTGCACCTGTGAAACCATCTGTCCAAACACGATGAGAATGTCATCAGCTTCCCAGAGGCTTCATGATATCTGGAGCAGCCAAGACTTGTTAAAAGAAACCTACTTTTTTGAAGCTTTGGAGTGGCTACAGTCTTATTTTTTTTTTTAAGTATCTAAATGCTGGTTTACTGGGAGCAGCTCTCAGCAGTTTCACTGGTCCTAAAGAAATGGCCTAGAGAAGTCACCATGCAGGGGGAGACAAAAAAGTGTGCATGCAAAGAGAGAGGGAGAGAAAGGAAACACACAAAAAAGAAGAGAGTAGGGAAACCTAAAATATCTAGATTATATAGCAAAGAGTCTCTGGGGGAGGGGAAGACCCCACCCTGCTCCTGGGCTGGAGAGTTCAGAGTAGAGGGCAGGGCATGCCAGACACTCCCTGAAGCAGGTGGGGACTGAGGGATGCTTAGAGAACCATGAGGTCAGGTCTTCCTTGGTTTAAAAGTCACCTCAGCTTCTTGTCCCGGGTCTGAAGCCCAACTTTTGTTACAAAAGACAAATTTTCCTTCCTTTAAAAGACCGAATAATGTTCAGGGGCTACACATACTACCTTTGTTTTTCATCCATTAAGCCACTGATGGATACTTAGATTGCATCTGTATTTTGCCTATTGTGATTACTTCTGTAGTGTATATAGGAATGTATATACCTCCAATAATCATTTGAGTTCCTTTGGGTATGTCCCCAGGGGGGAAAAAGTCTGAATCAACACATTGTCAGTCTCTTTTTCAGCGTTCGTTGTTGTTACTGATAGAGCTTCATCCTGTTTTCTATGACTGTACTAATTTACACAGACAACTAACATACCGAAGAGTTTCCTTTTCTCCACTCCCTTGTTAAGTAAGCCACTATCCTTCCTTTTGATAAAAGCTATTCAGCTTCCCTTTCTGCTCTGACAAAGTATCCTGATGAGCAGCTTAGGGAAGAAAGGGTTTGCAGTCCATCATACTGGGAAGACACTGCAGCAAGAGCTCTAGGGAGCTGGTCACATCACATTGGATCCAGAACAGAGGAGCCAAATGTATGTGTCCTGTGCTCAGCTTGAGTTCTCCTTTTCACCATCCAGGATCCAGCCCATGAAATGCTGCAAGGCACATTCAGAGACGGTCTTCTCATCTCATCTTCTCATCTGTATCACAATTCAGAAAATTCCTCACAAGCATTCCCATAGCACTCCACCTGCCACCCCACACCCTCCAGCCCAATTTGGACAGTTCTTCACTGAGACTCCTTGACAGCAAAAAACTAACCATCTTGATGTGCTTTTACGTGACGTTTTTGGTGTTCAAAATTCACTCTTCCATTCAGCACAGCCTAGAAAAAGCCACAAAGACAATCTTTATTATTATGAGGGACCATGTGCATCCCAAAATTTAATGGAGCACCTTGCTCACATTTATCTAGTTTGTTATACGTATCTGTCTTGGCACTTGGCTCCTTCATATTCATGGTGCCATCATCACCTCTCAGAGTCATTCCAGCTTTGCCTCCTCTGCAGCTGTGCCTTCCTTTGCTCATCTTGAGGCAGACGCTGCTGGTCTCTGAGTTCCTTCCAGAGATACTGCTCACATTACTGCATTTTCACTAGTCTGTTTTCTCTGTCCCTTGGCAATCTCCATCTTCTTGACAAAATTATGTTTATAAGACACAATGTGGAGCTTATTTCTTGCTCGATCCAGTCATTGCTAAGTACAGGGAATGTTGAAATTTCTTTTTTTATATATATTTTTAGTTATTATAATTTATTCACTTTGTATGCCAGCTGTATCCCCACCCTCATTCTCTCCCAATTTTCCCTCCCTCCTCCCTCATCTCTTTCCATGCTCTTTCCCCAGTCCACTGATAGTGGAGGACCTCCTCCCCTTCCATCTGACCCTAGCCTATCAGGTCTCATCAGAGCTGTCTTTCATAGTATTCCTCTGTGGGCTGAGGGGAGGTGATCAAAGAGCCAGTCACTGAGTTCATGTCAGAGGTAGCCCCTGCTCCCTTTACTAGGGTGCCCATTTGGAGACTGAGCTGCCACGGGCTACCTCTGTGCAGGGGGTTGAGGTCATCTCCATGAATGGTCCTTGGTTGGAGTATCAGTCTCAGAAAAGACCCTTAGGCCCAGATTTGGCTACAATCTTTTTTTGGTAAGTATGTTTTTATAAGTAACAAGGGCCATTCCTTTGCCCCTTTGCCCCATTTGCCCCTTTGCCCCATTGCCAGCTCAGTCACAGGTGAATTTCTGGGTATTTTCTACCTATCATAAACAGAACTGAGGTGTTAAGTATAAATCATAAGGCTGGAATCCTGCTATTTGGTATGGATTCAAATCTGGAAATTGCTGTTTCTTTTCACAAAGGTAGAGTGGCTTGCAAAGCAGCATTCTAATTTTGGCTCTGACACTTAGTGGCTTTGTCAGTATGGACAAGTCATTTGACCTTTGCAACACTTGGTTTATTTTGTGTACAAGAAATAACAATCTTTACTTAGAAACAGTTGTGTGAGCTGCAAATAGTTATTTAGTGTTCGTGGAGTGGTAACAGATCAGAAGGAGGGTTGAGAATTGGAATGAATATTTTAAAGTTTTCTGAACTAGAGAGATTTTCCTCCACTAATAACACAGTCAGTAATTTATCTTCCTAGAGCAAGAGTAGTTGATAGAATGTTCGCCTCCTTTTCATGAAGGTCCGAGCTTAATCCCCGGCACTGCCCAAAACAAGCATGGTGGCTCAACTGAAAGCCCAGCACTGCAGAGGTGGAGACAGGAAGACTGAAAATTCAAAGTCATCCTCAGATGCATAGTGAGATTTGTCATTCGTGATTTGGTGAAGGCCTGGATCTCTGGGGTCCTGGAACTCAGCTTCAAGACAGAGAATGGGGGTTCCATTTCTCTCAGAGGAAGCTAGAGCACTTTATAGTGAAGCCTGAGTGCACTAAGCCAGGTTGTGGAAAAGGTTTTCCCAAGTGTTACAGTTTGGTTCTTTTAACATGAGGTCACCAGTGACAATGGAAGCTCAGGCATTCCAAAGCCTATGGCCAATACCAAAGTGTTACAGCTCTTGGTCAAGCTGCTATGTTAAGCATGGCAGAGGTGCAGGCCCAAGCTTATGCTTGATCAGCTTTCAGCCAAAATACAGGCCCAGGGAGGCCCAGGCCCAGGGAGGCCCAGGCTCAGTGGACCAGAGGACAGGCCCTATGTGATGCAGCCCAGTGTTGGATAAATGATGAATTTCAGACTATCTTGAAGTGAGAAAGGAAGAACCTGCAAACCTTTATTCATGTGAACTCAAGGGCAATATAAACCCTGGGCAGAGGGAGGGATTTCGAGGGTGAATGTGTTTGATTCACTGGGGTCAAGGCGTCAGGGTGAGAGAACCAGGTCTGATCCTCTTCCCAAAGTCACCAGGAAATAGTTGCCCCTCACCCCCAGTCGCCAGGAACTAGGCAATAAGGTACCAATTACAAGAAGTAGATAATAAAGTTTCCTACCCAATGAATAGTCTGGAGGTAACCACAAGAATGAGAAGGTATCTTTTCTCAGGGTGGGGCATCTGTACCGGGCAGCCCATCAACCTGGTAGTAGAACTTTCATGGCATGGAAACACCTAACATTCCTGAGGTCTATAGATAGTTTTCTCAATGTTAGTTACCCACAATCACCTTATAACAAGCCTGCCTTTGCCAAATAATTGTGTAACTGCTAAGCTGTAATTTCCCAAACCTTGCTGTAAACCAATAAAAAACCCTCCTGCCCTTGAGCTAAGGGCTCTACACTCTACATGGCTGCATTGCTGACAGTGTGGGCCCGAGTTTGAGCTTGTAATAAAAGGTCCTACTGTGTTTGCATTGGAATTGGCTCCTTGGTGGTCTTTGGGGTCTATAAAACTTGGGCATAACGAGGGATACGTAAATTATCCTATCACAAAAAAGAAAATTCAGTACTTGATTATACTGGGAGGGGGGAGGAATCTCCAAGTACAACTGAAGGTCACTGATGGACTAAACTCCATAGCATGGTGGGCTGCTTCTAGGAATTCCTAGATACTTGCTAGAGCAGTTTCCTTATCAGGGGAAGGGTCTGGTCTATAATCTGCTCTGGGGGCCATGTGACCTCCTTACAAGATCTGGAATCACCCAGATCAGGGGAGACTTCAAAACCCTGCTGAGAAAAAAAGTCTATCATAATAGACCTAACACAAATGATTGGCTATCCGGAGATGACCGACCTCAACCTTATCCAGCTGAGTCCCACAGAGTTTGCTACCAGGCTGGGCGATGTGAGGCTCAAAACAAAAAGTATATTTTCCTGCCCAGAATTTGAGAGGGTTCTCATCAAAAAAGAATGACTCTACTTGAGCAGTGTACTGAACTCTTTGTTTGGGAACATCTCCCTGGAGGTAGAGGGCTATAGCACTCTGACTCTAAATCCATACCCATAGCATTTAGAGAAAGTGTCATTCTGTCATTGCTTGCATATCATCTTTTCCTGAAAATACCATGGTTAGGAAGTGGAGGTATCAACATCAAAGCTTATTCTAGTCAGATTTAGCTGCCCATGTTTTCTTCAGCCTTGAAGGTCAGTTCTGAACTTTGTTGATTGCTACCATAGGCTGTGTGCTCTGAGTAATATGGCCTGTGTTAATAAGAGATACAATGCAAACTTACCAAAATTTCACTTTAAGGCATATTCTGATTCAAATACCAGAAAGCCAATCACTGTCTTCTAGATGAGGTAATTGGGGAACATGCATTATTATAAGAATGGGGAGGGTAGAACCAAGGTGTATGGCAAATAAACTACTGGGTGGCTTATCCTGTATGGAAATGTTTCATCTGTGACACCACTGTGAAAACATGCCCCACCTCCTCAGATTCTGTTTTGTTTTTTTTTCTTCTCCTGGTCTAAGTAGATGAAACTTAATTGATTTATTTCCAGCTATTACTTATAGCCATATTTGGTCATTTTTCTTTCTGGGGTGGTAACCAGGGTGAAGGCTTGTTGTGTGTGTGTACATGTGTAGGCAAAGGTTCTCACTGGATAAAATATATTTGAATATGAGTTTATTGAAAATAAACAAAATTTCAAAGGATATGTATTTATAAATGTCTGCTACCTGTCTACCCTTACCCTACAGGGGAGGATACATAATGGAGAGTTCTGTGGAGTGAAAAAGAGCTTGGGAGGTGGAGGTGGAGGTAGAGGTGGAGGTGGAGCTTGGTGGAAGAGTCGTTGCTGTACAGGGGTTGGTCAGGCTCTGGCTTCCATTCCTAGCCCTGCAACAAAAATGTGACAGTGAACTGAGACAGTGCTTGCCACGCCTGGTGTCACACACCTTAATCCAGCACTCAGAAGGCAGAGGCAGGTGGATCTCTGTGAGTTTGTGGCCAGCCTGGTCTACACAAGGAGGCCCAAGGCTAAAAACCAAACAAAGCAAGGAAGACAGAAGGAAGAATGACAGAGGTCTAAGGTAAGTAGTGCCTTTTGTGGACTTTTGAGAAATATTTGACTACATGACGTTATAGCTAGGACTTCTTCCAGGACCTAGATAGTGAGGGCATTGCAGAAAAGCTTCATAGTAAATCCACTTCTGCTATCTGTGACATACTGTGAGATACTGCCCATAAGTTGCTTCTTATGCTTACTTATGGACTTTGCTCCCCACATGAGTTTACAGAAAAAGTTAGTTATGATAAATGTTTTTAAAGTCACATTTTACTCACTGCCATGCAATTGACTCTTTCCCCATATTTTCCTTTTCATTTTCTTTTCTTCTCTCTCTGTCTCTCTCTCTCTCTTTTGAAACAGGGTCTCATGTAGTCCAAGCTGATGTTCAATTTTCTCTGTGTCTGAAGATAACTTTGAACTTCTGATCCTTTTGCCTCCACAGGCTGAACCACCATGGTATGTTTTCCTGAGTGCTGGGGATCAAACTCAGGTCTTGTGGATGCTAGGTAAGTACTCTACTCACTGAGATACTGGTTTTTGAATACTATATCTATGTGAAGTTTTGCTTGGAGGGGAAGGAATGGGGATAAAGCTGGTTAAGAGCTGTACCATGGATTACAGATGATATGGTGAGACATTACTGCCTCTAGGAAAATGCCTGCGACTCTAAGGGGCTAGCCCAAAGGGATGGCTAACTATATCCATGGAAGTTTTGGTTATCCCAAGCCAGCTTTATAAGTGAATTTTCATCCTGAAAAGAGTAACATTGAAGAAGTGACAAACTGAATGTTTACTATTTTTGAAGAAGATAGGCCAAGAAAAAAATTGGTCTGAATAACAGCAACAGATTGAGATTAGATATAAAGAAAAACAATTTTATTTTGATGGCAGCATGGGCCATTAAGGCAATTTTGGATCAATCTTCCTTGTAGCTTTTAGTGAATCATCGAATTCTCATTATTCTGAGACAATTTAAACACAGGTTTATTTCATGTTAGGAGACTAAATAAAATCACTGATCAGGAATACTTCCAGTTACAATGGCATTCTGTGAATGTTTGCCTAGTGTGTCACAAATTCAATATCCTGCTTACAAAAAGGATGAGAGGCAGGAGGAAGTAAGTACAAGTAGAATATGGAATATATATTATGAAAGATCCCCATTTCCTGTCAAGACATGGTCACATTATGTTAGTCCAGGATGGTCTGAACACAGTCTTTCTGCTTCAGCCTCTTAGTGCTGGGATTACAGCTGTATATCACCATGGCCAGCATGAAATGACTTTACTGTTTTGAGGGATTTTATTGTTGTTTGGTTTGTTTGTTCACTTATTTATTTATTTAGAGATGGGATCTCATTAGGTAGCTGAGACTCTTGTCTGGAACTCTCAAAATTGATATACTTCTGCCTTTGTCTCCTGCAGGCGAGAGTCACAGACATGTGTCACCATGCCTAGCATGAGAGGACTTCTTAATGTAGTGAAGAACTCCATACATGTTTAGTTTATTCAACATGATATCTTCCAGTACGTTTAGATGAGGGGTTCTAAACTATATCTCATGGGCCAAATTCATCCTGATGTCTATTTTTGCAATAGGTTTTGTTGGAATCATGCCATACTGCTCACGTCTATGTCTCTGGCTGCTTTGGAGGAGCAGCAGATCTGATGTTTGCCACAGTTTCTATATATACTGTGAAGCCTGAAAGATTTGCTCTCTGGGCCTTCTAGAACAGTAGTTTTCAAACTTCTGTTTTAGTTAGGGTTTCTACTGTTTTGGAGAGACACCAAGACCATGGCAACTCTTATAAAGAAAACATTTAATTGGGGCTGGCTTACAGTTCAGAGGTTTAGTCCATTATCATGGCAGGAGCATAGTGACATGCAGGCAGATGTGGTGGTGGAGACATAGGTTGAGAGTTCTACATCTTCATCGGCAGGCAGAGGAAGAGACTGAGACACACTTTCTCCAACAAGGCCACATCTCCTAATAATGCTGCTCCCTATGATCCTATGGGGGCAACTTTCTTTCAAACTACCACACCATCCTAATGCTATGATTTTTTTATTACACTTTATTCATTTTGTATCCCCCCATAAGCCCCTCCCTCCTCCCCTCCCGATCCCACCCTCCCTCCCATTTCTGCATGCATGCCACTCCCCAAGTCCACTGATAGGTGAGGTTCTCCTCTCCTTTCTGATCTTAGTCTATCAGTTCTCATCAAAAGTGGCTGCATTGTCCTCTACTGTGGCCTGGTAAGGCTGCTCCCCCCTCAGGGGGAAGTGATCAATGAGCAGGCCAATCAGATTATGTCAGAGGCAGTCCCTCTTCCCATTACTATGTAACCCACTTGGACACTGAACTGCCATGGGCTACACCTGTGCAGGGGTTCCAGGTCATCTCCACAAATAGTCCTTGGTTGGAGTATGAGTCTCTGGGAAGTTCCCTGTGTTCAAATTATCTTGTTCTGTTGCTCTCCTTGTGGAGTTCCCATCCCCTCCAGCTCTTACTATTTCCCACTTCTTACATAAAATTCCATTCACTCTGCCCATCAGTTGGCCATCAGGCTCAGCATCTGCTTAGACAGTCTATACTGCAGAAGCTTTCAGAGGCCCTCTGTGGCAGGTTTCAAGGTTGTTTCCTGTTTTCTTCTGGCTTTCAGAGGCCCTCTGTAGCAGGTTCTGAGGTTGTTTCCTATTTTCTTTTTCTTCTGATGTCCATCCTCTTTGCCTTTCAGGATGGGGATTGAACATTTTAGTTAGGGTCCTCTCTTTTGCTTAGTTTGTTTAGATGTACAGATTTTAGTGGGTTTATTCTATTTTGTATGTTTATATGAGTGAGTATATACCATGTGTGTCTTTTTGCTTCTGGGTCAACTCACTCAGGATGATCCTTTCCAGGTCCCACCATTTACCTGCAAATTTCATGATTTCCTTATTTTTCATTGCTGAGTAATACTCCATTATATAGATGTACCACAGTTTCTGCATCCATTCTTCAGTTGAGAAGCATCTGGGTTGTTTCCAGCTTCTGGCTATTACAAATAAAGCTGCTACAAACATGGTTGAGCAAATGTCCTTTTTGTATACTTGTGCCTCTTTTGGGTATATGCCTAGGAGTTGTATGGCTGGATCTTGAGGAAGTGCTATTCCTAGTTGTCTGAGAAAGTGCCAGATTGATTTCCAGAGTGGTTGTACCAGTTTATATTCCCACCAGCAGTGGAGGAGGGTTCCCCTTTCTCCACAACCTCTCCAGCATGTGTTGTCACTTGAGTTTTTGATCTTGGCCATTCTGATGGGTGTAAGGTGAAATCTCAGGGTTGTTTTGATTTGCATTTCCCTAATGGCTAATGAGGTTGAGCATTTCTTTAAGTGCTTCTCTGCCATTCGATATTCCTCTACAGAGAATTCTCTCTTTAGCTCTGTTCCCCATTTTTTAAGTGGATTACTTGGTTTGTTGCTTTTCAGCTTGTTTAGTTCTTTATATATATTGGATATGAGTCCTCTGTCAGATAGAGGGTTGGTGATGATTCTTTCCCAATCTGTAGGCAGTCGCTTTGTTTTGATGACGGTGTCCTTTGCTTTACAGAAGCTTTTCAATTTCATGAGGTCCCATTTATTGATTGTTGCTCTTAGAGCCTGTGCTGTTGGTGTTCTGTTCAGGAAGTTTTCTCCTGTACCAATGAGTTCTAGGGTATTCCCCACTTTTTTTCTAGCCAATTTAATGTGTCTGGTTTTATGTTGAGGTCTTTGATCCACTTGGACTTCAGTTTTGAGCAGGGTGATAAGTATGGATCTATTTTCATTTTTCTACATGTAGACATCCATTTGGACCATCACCATTTGTTGAAGATGCTATCTTTTTTCCATTGTATGGTTTTGTCATCTTTGTCAAAAATCAGGTGTCCGTAAGTGTGTGGGTTTATTTCTGTGTCTTCTGTTCGATTCCATTGATCCACCATTCTGTTTCTATGCCAGTACCATGCAGTTTTTATAACTGTTGCTCTATAGTACAGCTTGAGATCAGGGATGGAGATACCTCCAGAAGATCTTTTATTGTACAGGATTGTTTTAGCAATTCTCGGTTTCTTGTTATTCGATACAAAGTCGAGAATTTTTCTTTCCAGGTCTGTAAAGAATTGTGTTGGCAATTTGATGGGAATTGCATTAAATCTGTAGATTGCTTTTGGTAAGATGGCCATTTTTACTATGTTAATCCTGCCAAGCCATGAGCATGGGAGATCTTTCCATCTTTTCATATCTTCCTCTAATTCTTTCTTCAGAGACTTGAAATTTTTTTTCATACAAGTCTTTGACTTCCTTGGTTAGGGTTACACCAAGGTACTTTATGTCATTTGTGGCTATTGTGAAGGGTGTTGTTTCTCTAATTTCTTTCTCAGCCCTTTTGTCTTTTGTATACAGGAGTGCTACTGATTTTTTTGAGTTAATTTTGTATCCGGCCACATTGCTGAAAGTGTTTATCAGCTGTAGGAGTTCCCTGGTAGAGTTTTTGGGGTCACTCATATATACTGTCATATCATCTGCAAATAGTGATAATTTGACTTCTTCCTTTCCCATCTGTATCCCCTTGATCTCCTTCAACTGTCTCATTGAACTAGCAAGGACTTCCAGAACTATGTTGAAGAGATATGGAGAGAGTGGGCAGCCTTTTCTTGTCCCTGATTTCAGTGGGATTGCTTTAAGTTTCTCTCCATTCAGTTTGAGGTTGGCTATAGGCTTGTTGTATATCGCCTTTACTATGTTTAGATATGTGCCTTGTATCCCTGATCTCTTCAGTACTTTAAACATGAATGGATGTTGGATTTTGTCAAATGCTTTTTCAGCATCTAGGGAGATTATCATGTGGTTTTTTTTCTTTCAGTTTGTTAATATGGTGGATCACATTGATGGATTTCTGTATATTGAACAACCCCTGCATACCTGGGATGAAGCCTACTTGGTCATAGTGGATAATATCTTTGATGTGTTCTTGGATTCGGTTTGCAAGTATTTTGTTAAGTATTTTTGCATCAATGTCCATAAGGGAGATTGGCCTGAAATTCTCTTTCTTTGTTGAGTCTTTGTGAGGTTTAGGTACCAAGGTCATTGTGGCTTCATAGAATGAGTTTGGTAATGTTCCTTCTGTTTCTATTTTGTGGAATAGTTTGAAGAGAATTGGAGTTAGCTCTTCTTTGAAGGTCTGGTAGAATTCTGCGCTGAAGCCATCTGGTCCTGGGCTTTTTTTGGATGGGAGATTTCTGATGACTGCTTCTATTTCTTTGGGGGATATAGGACTATTTAATTGATTTACCTGGTCCTGATTCAGCTTTGGTAAGTCAAATCAATCAAGAAAATTGTCCATTTCATTTAGATTTTCAAATTTTGTTGAGTATAGACTTTTCAAGTAAGTCCTAATGGTTGTTTGGATTTCCTCAGTGTCTGTAGTTATGTCCCCCTTTTCATTTCTGATTTTGTTGATTTAGGTGGTGTCTCTCTGCCTTTTAGTTAGCTTGGCTAAGGGTTTGTCGATCTTGTTGATTTTCTCAAAGAACCAGCTCTTAGTTTCATTGATTTTTGAATTGTTTTATTTGTTTCTAATTGATTGATTTCAGCCTTGAGTTTGATTATTTCCAGCCGTCTACTCCTTTTTGGTGTGTCTGCTTCTTCTTTTTCTAGGGTTTTTAAGTGGGCTATTAAGTTGCTTGAATGAGCTGTCTCGAATTTCTTCTTGAAGGCACTTAGTGCTATGAACTTTCCTCTTAGCACTGTTTCATTGTGTCCCACAATTTTGGGTATGTTGTGTCTTCATTTTCATTGAGTTCTAGAAAGGCTTTAATGTCTTTCTTTATTTCTTCCCTGACCCAGCTGTCATTTAGTAACAAGTTGTTCAGTTTCCATGTGTGTGTAGGCTTTTTGCTATTTCTGTTGTTGTTGAAGTCCAGCTTTATTCCATGGTGATCAGACAGGATACAAGGGATTATTTCAGTCTTCTTGTATCTGTTGAGGCTTGCTTTGTGATCAACTATATGGTCTATTTTGGAGACGGTTCCATGAGGTGCTGAGAAGAAGGTAAATTCTTTTGTGTTTGGGTGAAAAGTACTGTAAATGTCTGTGAGGTCCATTTGATTCATGACCTCTGTCAGATATATTGTTTCTTTGTTTAATTTCTGTTTTGTTGACCTGTCCTTTGTTGAGAGTGGGGTGTTGAAGTCTCCCACTATTAATGTGTGGGGATCTATATGTGGTTTAAATTTTATCAATGTTTCTTTTACAAATGTGGGTGCTCTTGTATTTGGGGCATAGATGTTCAGGATTGTGATGTCTTCCCTGTGGAATTTTCCCTTGATGAGTATGAAGTGTCCTTCCTCATCTCTTTTTATTAATTTTGGTTGAAAGTCTATTTTATCAGTTATTATAATGGCTACTCCTGCTTGTTTCTTGGGTCCATTTGTTTGGAAAGTCATCTTCCAACCTTTTACCCTCAGGTAATGTCTATCTTTGTGTCTTAGGTGTGTTTCTTGTATGTAACAGATTGCTGGGTTTTGTTTACATATCCATTCTGTTAATCTGTGTCTTTTTACTGGAGAGTTGAGTCCATTGATGTTGAGAGAGATTAATGACCAGTGGCTGTTAGATCCTTTGATTTTGATCGTGGCTGTGGTCATAAGGTTGTGTGCTTGGTTGCTTTTTGTTTTGCTGTAGTAAGGTTAATTATTTCCTGTGTTTTCTTGACAGAAGCTAATTTTCTTGGGTTGTATTTTCCCTTCCAGTGTCTTCTGTAATGCTGGATTTTTGTGTAGGTATTGTTGAAATTTGTTTTTGTCATTGAATATCTTGTTTTCTCCATCTATGAGGACTGAGAGTTTTGCAGGGTATAGTAGCCTGGGTTGACATCTGTGTTCTCTTAGGGTCTGCATGATATCTGTCCAGGCCCTTCTGGCTTTCATAGTTTCTGTTGAAAAGTCAGGTGTGATTCTAATGGGTTTGCCGTTATATGTTACTTGGCCTTTTTCCCTTGCACCTTTTAGTATTTTTTCTTTGTTCTGTATACTTACTGTTTTGATTATTATGTAGCGGGAGGATTTTCTTTTCTGGTCAAATTTGTTGGGTGTTCTGTAGGCCTCATGTATCCTTATTGGCTTCTCCTTTAACTTGGGGAAATTTTCTTCAATGATTTTGTTGAAAATATTTTCTGGGCCTTGGAGAAGGGAGTCTTCTTTTTCCTCTATTCCTATTATTCTTAGATTTTGTCTTTTCATATTGTCTTGGATTTCCTGGATGGTCTGTGTCAGGAATTTTTTGGATTTATCATTTTCTTTGACAGATATGTCGATTTCTTCCATTGTATCTTCTACACCTGATATTCTTTTTTCCATTTCTTGTATTCTGTTGGTTATGCTTACCTCTGTAGTTCCTGTTTTCTTCCCTAAATTCTTCCTCTCCATTATTTCCTCCATTTGTGTTTTCTTTAATTTTTCTAGTTCTATCTTCAGGTCTTGAGTTGTTTTGTTTACTTCCTTCACCTGTCTAATTGTATTTTCCTCTTTTTCTTTTAGTTCCTTCAACTCTGTCTCTTTGATTTCTTTCAGTGATTTAATTATTTCTTCTCTGAAGGCCACAAGCTGTTTGGCTGCATCTTCCCGTATTTCTTCATGGATGGCCCTAATTTGCTTGTCTTTATCTTCCTCCATTTCTTTACGGATAGCCATGATCTGTTTGGTTTTATCTTCCTCTAATTCTTTAGGTATTTTATTTGTTTCCTCTATCATCCTGTTCATCAACATAGATGTAAGGTCATCTTGATTTTCTATTATTCTGCATTGTTCAAGGCTGTTCGCCCCTAGACGGCTGGGTTCTGGAGATAACATATTGCTCTGTCTTTTGTTGGTTGAGCCTTTACGCTGACCTCTACCCATTGGGCTGATTTAGGTGTTGGCTGTTAGTTTCTGTGCTTCCTGGAGTCCTGAGGTAGGGCGTATCCCCTTGGCCGGAAGATGATTTTTCCTGAAGGAGTCCTTCTCTGCTTTTTGGTTATGGTCACTGTATGGCCAGTGTTTCTCAGGAGTTGCCACTGCTCACCTCAGGTTTATAGCCCTGAGTAGTAGCTGTGGTCTCTGTTAGGCAGGGGGGGATCTCCTCTTACCCATAGAAGTTCTCAAGACAGCTGCCCCACTGCTGGGTTTCTTGTTATAAATTTAGTATGCTGCTGCTCACTAAATTTCCATGTACAGTCCTCTTGAAGAAACTGCTGATTCCCTAGCTGTGGGGTTTTCTCCCAACAGGGAAACTCAGTCTGTTATCCTGGGGCGCACAGTTCTGTCCGGGAAAGTGGGAGGTGCACTCAGCAAGTCTCTGGGCCAGAGGCTGATTGCTCTGCTCTGGACCTGGAGAATGTGCACCTAGGTTGAGTTGGCACCTGGGGGCACTGCTCTGGTCTGGAGGCTGGGTGCCTCACTCTGGACCAGAAGCTGTGTGTCTCTGTCTGGGATGGAGGCTGCAGGCACTGCTCTCGTCCAGACTCTGTGGGTGCAGCCCTCTTGGAGGACCAGGGATTCCCACAGTTTTGACAGTTTAGCTAGGAATAACTAGCTGATCCTTGGCACAGTATCTGAGGGCTGCTGTAATGGCTCTCTGGCTTTTGTAGGTCTGAGGATGCAGCTGTGTGTCCCAGTGCCCTAGGGGAACTCAATAATGGTGGCAGAGCACAGCGCTCCTGCCTCCACTAGAGTCTTCGTGAGTCCAGGAAATGTTTTGGTGCTGGGTGTCCTAAGCGTTAGAGCTGCTGACCCCCTTCGCTGGGGTTTTCCTCCTGCCAGAGACACGCAGTCTGGTGCCCTGGTGCCCACAGTTCTATCTGAGGTGGCGAATCAGGCACGCCGGCAGGTGCCTGTGTCCAGGCTCTGGGTCCAGACTGGCTCTTGGGGCACCCGCGGAACCCGAGTCTTTTCCAGGGGATGTCTGGGTAACCTGAGGTCGGTCCCAATTGTTTCCTGCTCCGTGGGGTTATCTCTCGACTGGGAAATCCAGTCTATGATGTTGTGGGCCCCCAGTTCTGTCTGGGACCGTGACCAGATTGCACTGGCGGGTACCTCTGGGCTGGTGACCTAGAGCCTGGCGGAACCGGGATCTCTTCCACGGTTTAGCCGGGTGAGTTAAAACTGATTGAATCCCCCATCATGGGGTATTCTCTCACCTGTGAAACACAATCCCTTGTGTTTTATGGCCGCGAGTTCTGATTGCTGGTCACTGTGCCAATCCTGCTGTGCTGCTCCTCAGAATGAGAGTCCTCCTGGCACCGACATCTTGCCCCACCTCCCGCTATGATTTTTTAATACAGTTCCACATGTTGTAGTGACCACTGAACCATAAAATTATTTTTGTTGCTACTTCACAACTGTAATTTTGTTACTGTTATGAATCATACTATAAATATTTTTGAAGATAGAAGCTTGGCAAATGGGATCATGCCCACAGGTTGAGAACCAATGATTAGATTATGATTAAATTTACTAAAATTCAACTATTTGCCTAGTGTCTGGGATGTACCTATGTAGTCTTGGCAGAAGCTGAAGGCTATATGTACTAGTTTGTTTTCCATTGCTGTGTTAAAACACCATGAACAAAACCAACATGGAGAAGAAGCACTTTGTTTCCATCTCCCAAGAAAGTTCTTTAAGAAAGAAGGTAAACAGCCTGAAATAACATCTGAAGGCTCTAAAACTGGCCAGATTCACTAGGAATTTCCTTTCCCAAGACTATATAAATAGCAAAGACAGCTGAGAGTCAGTCTCAGACAAGTCAATCTGCAAAGAAGCCTCCAAGACTAGACTAGCTGACTAGAAGAGGTTGACATCAACTTAGTCTCCTGGAAAGGACACTCACTAAACTGTTGGGTGTTCCCAGGTCCCCAGTTTTTGTGATCTGTCACCTGTGATGCCATGGGCCTTGTGATGCAGCTGTCTTTGAGTCATTTCTGCTCCTATAAATAACCCCTTCCCCATATTCCTTTAAGTAACTCCAATATAACTTATTGGCTCACCAAGTTAGAACTTGGTGACATTTATGCTTTAGGCAGTCATGTGCTCCCTATCTGGAGTGAGTAGATGTATGTTGTGACTTCCTAGAAATAGTCTTATCACATAACAAGAGGTCATGGAGGAATACTCTTTACTGACTTGCTCGCCATGGCTTACTCATCCTGCTTTCTGATACAGCCCAGGCAGTACCACCAACAGTGTTCTGAGTCCTCCCACGTCAATCATTAATCACAATAATACACCCCCCCCCGATTTGCCTATAGACATCTGACTGAGGTACTTTCAGTTTAGGTTTCCTCTTTTTTTCTGTGACTCTGACTTGTGTCAGGTTGATAAAACAAACTAACTAACAAGAAAAACAACAACAAAACTATTCAGCACACTGTAGTCACTTCAGAATGAGAGTTCAGTTCCAAAGCTTAGCTTCAGTTTTGTCACTTGCAGCCACCAATGGACTTTTTATTTCTGACTCAGTCAGTACTATTTTGGACACAGATTTTTACAGTCCATCCTGGATTTGAATATACAATCTTTCTGTCTTCATCTGCAAAGTGCTAAGATTATTGGTGTGTCACCATGCCTCTACATAGTCACTATCTTAACCTAGACCAAATGTAACTCACTTTAACTACTTTGTCTATAGGAAAGTTTCTCCTATTTCCAATTGGCTCTAGCCACCCCCAGAATGGCAAACATGGCTCTGGCATGCCTTGCCCTTCTCTCTCATTCCCCCTACATTGCTAAAAAGCATTAGATTACATTCCTAAAGCTAGTCACCAAGGTCTATTTTCTTTTATGGCCACTTCCTCCTCCTGAGGCTAAGGAGGATAGATAGATACCAAGATGTATCTATCAAAGTTTTGAGGTCCAGAAATCAAAAGCATCCTTTGGCTCACCTAATTAATATGTCCAATTAAAATTAAACACCTCATCATAACATGGAGTTTCCACTTGTTTCCACTTCTGTCTCCTTTATCCAGAGGCAGTTCTGTGTCCTCTGGGACAAATACCATTCCCCTTCTCACTTGTTCCCTTCCCCATCTCCTTTCTCTATCTCCTGTCTTTGTGTCTTATTCCCTGCTGTTTGTTCCTCTGGGGCAAATACATCTCCTTTGTGCTGAGAACTCTGTCTTGGTGGTCCTGAGCCAATACCGATCACTTACATATAGTGGTATCCTGCCTACTTTATTTAAAAAAGTAAAATTTGGACTTCTGATTTGCTGTTCTCTACTTGATTAGCCTGAAACAAATGAGATGTAGAAATGAGTGTGTAAAGGCTAGAGCTCAGTGCTATGGAGAAGGCCCTGGCTTTTGTCTCTAACCCAACCAAACTAAAACCAACTAAACAAACACCTGTACCTATGGAAACCTGGTTTCCTTACAAAATTGGTACCATATTTGCAGAGAACCTATTCTCTTCTTCTCATATGTTTTTTATCACTACCAAATTACTTGTAATATTGACTACAATGTAACTTCTGTGTAAATAGTCAAACTGTATTATTTAGGAAATAATGATAGAAAGAGGAAACTGTACATGTTAAGAACAAATGTATGTTTTTTTTTAAATAATTTCATTCCATGAGTCTTAGTATCTATTCTGTTGCTTTGATAAAACAGTCTGACAAAATCAACTACAGGGGAAACGAGTTTAATTGGGGTTCACAGTTCAAAGATACTGAATGTTTTAGTTACTCTTCTATTGCTGAGAAAATACCACATAAAAGGCAACTTATAGCTGGATCATGAGGTAGTACAATTCATAATTTTCTGATAAAGTTATAAGTTGCCTTTTATGTGGCATTTATTCACTCCTGGGCATATATCTTAAAGATGCTCAATCATACAACAAGGACATTTGTTCAACTATGCTCATAGCAACTTTATTCATAATAGCAAGAATCTGGAAATAACCCAGATGTCCCTCAAATGAAGAACAGATACAGAAATTGTGATGAGACCTGATAGGCTAGGATCAGATAGTAGGGGAGGAGGATGTCCCCTATCTGTGTACAAGGGGAGGGACATGGGGTAGGGGAAGAGGGAGGCAGGGGGGACTTGGAGGTGATGAGGGAGGGCACTACAGCCAGAGTAAAAAGTAAATAAATTATAATAAATAATAACAATAATCACAAAAACAGAAGAAAAAAAAACAACTTATAAAAGAAATGGGGGCTTACAGTTTCAGAGCATGAGTTCATGACCATCATGGTAGGGAGCAGAGCAGCAGGTAGGCAGGCATGGAACTGGCTAGAGTGGTAGCTGAGAATTTTTATCTGATCCACAACCAGAAGACAAAGGGGGAGATTAGTGTGAGGTAGAACACACACTTGGAAAAGCTTAAGCTTCTTGATAGTTTCTGATAAAGACTGTTCTGGAACCCATCTGTGCCCTCCATACTACTTAGGGGTACAGAAAACATCCTTTGTTTCCATCTTCCCAAGGTCTGTTTTTGGACACAGTTAATGTTTTATAGTCGTTTCTCTGGGCACCCGGGAAACAGCCCAGGATTTCAGCTCACCCAGACCTAACCTCCTAAAATAAAAGTTGGAATTCTAGACAAATAAGCACTGGGGCCTCATTTTTCTTATTTGAAAAAAAAATGTTGAAAACAATGACTACTGTTACTGACATGGGACAACAGTATTCAGATACAGTTCTCTGCAGTGCCTTGGCATAGCTGCATGCCGTGTAAGCAGAGATATTAAAACAGAGAGGTTTTGTTCTAGAGGGTCTTTTCAAGAATATTTGTACACAAAGAGCTCTGGAAGTACAGATCTTGTTTCCATGGAGAGCTGAAGATATACTGGCTTGCCATCTAATTTAATGTTTCATTTTGAACAAAGCTCAGGCAGTAAGTCTGTTCTACCCATTATAAAAGACTTGGATTCTGTAATTTTGAGGTCCTTTCTTATAATTCTACTCACAGTGTGGAGAGGCTTCAGTTGGCTTTCATTGCAACTCCTTTTGGGAATTGGAGTTTGGAAACTGAGACAAATGAGGTTTTTGCCATTGCTATAGTGAATAATAATGAGCTGTCTTTTGCCTCTAACTTAGTGGTTTTTTTTTGTTTGTTTGTTTGTTTTTTTTTTTTTTTTGCTTCTCTGAGAGTGATGGAATATGGCTCTTGGTTCAAATAAACTTAGCTTAGAGAACTTGGGTCCTTAAAACTCAATGGCCTCTCAATCCACTCCAAGTCAGTAACTCCCAGGTTTGTTAAGTAACAAAAATGAAGAACAGTGAGTGAGAATAGTAGAAAACAGGCAACCAGTATTTGCTTGAGGTAAAGAAACAGCTCCCTGTAGCAAGGGAAAGGAATCAAAGCTGAGTTGCCAGCCCTACCTTCTTGGCTGGTGCTTTTCTGCCTAGTACCTGAGCCTGATTGGCTTAGGAATATATGCAAACTAAGGATTGAGTTTCGAGTCATCTGGCTGATTGGAATAAGTGTGGAGAACTGTGGTTGGGTGGAAGATATAAAAGTACATAGACAGCCAGACACGGTACAACATGCCCTCAATCTCAGCACCCAAGGAGGCAGAGGCAGGCTGATCTCTGTGAGTTCGAAGCCTAGTGGTCTACAAAGCGAGTCCAGGCATCCAGGGCTACACAGAGAATCCCTATCCTGAAAAAACCTGTCTCGGGTGTGTGTGTGGGAGGCACAGATTCAGGAAATACCCACCACCTGGGAAGAAAGTCCTACCTAAAGTTTCAACGGGAGTAGAAACAACCAAAAAGTAATGAGAGAAAGAGACCGTGGTCTGCCATTTTCAGAACAAAGGTCAACTGTTCTTTCTTTTCTTTTCTCTCTCTCTCTTTCTTTCCTTCCTTCCTTCCTTCCTTCCTTCCTTCCTTCCTTCCTTCCTTCCTTCCTTCCTTCCTTTATTTTTCTCTCTCTTTCTCTTTCTCTCTCTCTCTCTCTTTAGTGAGACAGGATTGCTCTGTGTAGCCTTGGCTTTCCTGGACTCACTTTATAGACCAGGGTCACTTCAAACTCAAAAAGGTCCTTCTGCCTCTGCCTCTCTGAGTGCTGGGATTACAGGTATTTCCCACCGTACACAGAGGGTCAACTGTTATATTGGCGAGATAAAGCCTTTAAAATTCTCAGCTTTGATAAACACCTTCAGCAAAGTGGCCGGTTACAAAATTAACTCAAAAAAATCAGTAGCCCTCCTGTATACAAAAGACAAAAGGTCTGAGAAAGAAATTAGGGAAACAACACCCTTCACAATCGCCAAAAATGACATAAAGTACCTTGATGTAACCCTAACCAAGCAAGTCAAAGACTTGTATGAAAAAAAAAATTCAAGTCTCTGAAGAAAGAATTAGAAGAAGATATCAGAAGATGGAAAAATCTCCCATGTTCATGGCTTGGCAGGATTAACATACTAAAAATGGCCATCTTACCAAAAGCAATCTACAGATTCAATGCAATTCCCATCAAATTACCAAAACAATTCTTTACAGATCTGGAAAGAAAAATTCTGAACTTCATATGGAATAACAAGAAACTCAGAATTGTTAAAACAATCCTCTACAATAAAAGATCTTCTGGAGGTATCTCCATCCCTGATCTCAAGCTGTACTATAGAGCAACAGTAATAAAAACTGCATGGTACTGGCATAGAAACAGAATGGTGGATCAATGGAACTGAACAGAAGACCCAGAGATAAACCCACACACTTATGGAAACCTGATCTTTGACAAAGATGCCAAAACAATACAATGGAAAAAAGATGGCATTTTTAACAAATGGTGCTGGTCTAACTTGAAGTCTACATGTAGAAAAATGCAAATAGATCCATACTTATCACCCTGCACAAAACTAAAGTCCAAGTGGATCAAAGACCTCAAAATAAAACCAGACACATTAAATGGGTTAGAAGAAAAAGTGGGGAAGACCCTAAAACTCACTGGTACAGGAGACAACTTCCTGAACAGGACAACAACAGCACAGGCTCTAAGAGCAACAATCAATAAATGGGACCTCATGAAACTGAAAAGCTTCTGTAAAACAAAGGACACCGCCATTAAAACAAAATGACTGCTTTCAGATTGGAAAAGAATCTTCACCAACCCTTTATCTGACAGAGGACTAATATCCAGTATATATAAAGAACTAAAGAAGCTGAAAAGCAGCAAACCAAGTAATCCACTTAAAAAATGGGGAACAGAGCTAAAGAGAGAATTCTCTGTAGATTAATATCGAATGGCAAAGAAACACTTAAAGAAATGCTCAACCTCATTAGCCATTAGGGAAATGCAAATCAAAATGACCCTGAGATTGCACCTTACACCCATCAGAATGGCCAAGATGAAAAACTCAAGTGACAACACATGCTGGAGATGCTGTGGAGAAAGGGGAACCCTCCTCCACTGCTGGTGGGAATGTAAACTTTTACAACCACTCTGGAAATCTGGCACTTTCTCAGACAACTAGGAATAGTGCTTCCTCAAGATCCAGCTATACCACTCTGAGGCATATATCCAAAAGAGGCTCAAGTACACAATAAGGACATTTGCTCAACCATGTTTGTAGCAGCCTTATTTGTAATAACCAGAACCTGGAAACAGCCTTAGATGCCCCTCAACTGAAGAATGGATGTAGAAATTGTGGCACATCTACACAGTGGAAGATTACTCAGCAATGAAAAATAAGGAAATCATGAAATTTGCAGGTAAATGGAGGGACCTGGAAAGGATCATCCTGAGTGAGCTGTCTCAGAAGCAGAAAGACACACATGGTATATACTCACTCATATAGATATATAACATAGGATAAACCTACTAAAATCTGTACACCTAAAGAAACTAATCAAAAGAGAGGACCCTGACTAAAACGCTCAATCCCCATCCATAAAGGCAAAGAGGAGGGACATCAGAAGAAGAAAACAGGAAACAACCTAGGAACCTGCCATAGAGGGCCTCTGAAAGGTTCTGCCCTGCAGGGTATCAAAGCAGACGCTGAGACTTATGGTCAACTGTTAGGCAGTGTGCATGGAATCTTATGTAAGAAGTAAGAAATAGTATGATCTGGAGAGGACAGTAACTCTACAAGGAGAGCAACAGAACCAGAAAATTTGAACACAGAGGTCTTCCCAGAGACTCGTACTCCAACCAAGTATCAGGCATTGAGATAACCTAGAACCCCTGCACAGATGTAGCCCATGGCAGTTTAGTGTCCAAGTGGGTTCCATAGTAGTGGGAAGAGGGACTGCTTCTGACATAATCTGATTGGACTACTCTTTGATCACATCCCCCTGAGGGGGGAGCAGCCTTACCAGGCCACAGAAGATGACAATGCAACCACCCATGATGATATCTGATAAACTAAGATCAGAAGGAAAGAGAGGAAGACCTCTCCTCTCAGTGGACTTGGGAAAGGGCATGTGTGAAGAAGGGGTAGGGAGAGTGGGACTGGGAGGGGTTTATGGGGGATACAAAGTGAATAAAGTGTAATTAATAAAAAATAAAAAAATAAAGAAAAACAAAGGAAAAAATTCTCAGCTTCTAAACTAAATCTACAGCTTTTGAATCTAGTTTCTATATTAACTATCTATATGGAATCCACTAAGAAGCTGGTTCTCCTTGTTTGCACATGTTTTATCTTCTGAGATAAGCTCAGGGCTTCTCTACCTGCATATATCTCACTGAGAAACATTTCTGCCAGGGTCATCTCTTTACTATGTAGCTGTCTAATGAAGGACCTTCCCTACTCCTCAACCTTATCATCAGGAATCATGTATCTTCTACCAGCATCCATGATGCTGTGAGGTTAACCCATTATCTTGCCAAGTAAGCAAAATATTGACCTTTCACAAAATTTGAAAAATATATACTTAATACACACACTTGATCTCATTCTTAACACCTACATTATAGGTTATCAACAAACAAATACTTAATGTATGATGGTGGTTGTTATAGCTTATATATGAAGCCCTACCCTCAAAGGATTATGTGCTAAAAGCTTGGTTCTACATTTTGCAATGGTCAGAGATGAGGCTTTGGGGAAGTAAGGGACAACTTCATTAATTAACTTATCTCCTTATGGAGTCATAGTGTAATGCCATTATTAAGAGGTTATGGAGACATCTGGATATAAAGCCTACTTGGGACAGTAAATGATTGAAAGCATCAAATCTTATCCCTGTCACCTACTTCTCTCTACTTCTTGGCTGACAGGAGTTGAGCAGCTCTGCCCCACTGTGCCATTCCACAATAATATGCTAACTTGCCACATACTCTGAGCAATGGAGCCTAGACAAAAACCTATGAAATCCTTGGCCAAAATAGATTTTCCCTCCTTTAAATAGTTCCTCTTATGTATTTGAGTTAGCAGTGAAAAGTCTGAGTAACACAGTGGTAAATGGCAGATCAAAAACAATGACATCCACAATAACCTTTCTACTTTATCTCTCTAAAATGTGAAACATGAGAAGTTTAGGGGTGGATGGTAGAGAGAAAAACAGAGGCAGTCATGTCAAGGAGCCCCAGACCACTAGGACTAGGGGGAAATTTTACTTTAGAAGCTCATTTCTTCAGGCCTTGGGTACTAGTTTTTTCCTCCAATTCAATTTGCTTTCTGATTTCCAAGATTTGGGAAGAAGTAAGGGAACAAGTGGGAGACAGAATCTTTGGTGCAAGTGATACCAGGTGACAGGATCTTATTATATGAAACAGTGAAATCAAACATCAGGCTAGGCTCCTTTATTGGGACTTCAACTCATGGACAAAAGGGAGCTCATACTGATCAAAGGCAGCAGCAAGCTTTGATTGGGTTTCTCTGGAGTACTAACATTCTGTAGCTATTCATTGCCCATGGGCACAAATTCAAAAGAGTGTTTTCCTGTTTGTGTGTAAGTATTGTGGTCTTAAGCTTAATGCCCATGGGCTGGCACTTTAACCCAGGAACTGCTGAATTTCTTTTCTAGATAGTACCATACATTTCATAAATTCTGAGCCTCATGGTTTGGTATGAACCAACAAAATTTCCATGCTTGAGCTGCCGAGACAGCACAAAGGTAACATAGAAAAAAAATGTGTTTCTGCAACAATGAGAAATAGAGTTAAGTTAACCCTGTATTACAGTCATAGAATTAAAATTTATGGACAGAGTAATGTATAATTTGCAAGTTAAGAAAGTAAAAAGGAAGACGAAATATGAAAACAGAGATGCCAAGCCTATTTACCCATTTTAGTCAGATATCAACTAGCTATAAGCTGGAGTGAAGGGTCAGGGTTTAAAACAAAAACAGCTTTCATGTTTCTTTTTTAGAAATTACACACACACACACACACACACACACACTACATATATATATATATATATATGTAAATAAATATATGTGTGTGTGTGTGTGTGTGTGTGTGTGTGTGTGTGTGTGTATACATACTTGGAGGTTAGAAGAAAATTGAGGGAGTTAGTTCTCTTTGTCATGTGGGTCCTGGAGATAGAACTCATGCCAGGCTTGTGAGTAGGTGCCTTTACTCCCTAAGCCATTTCACGTTTCTACTCAATAAGCTAGGCAACTGGTATAATAGCAACATATCAGAGATTTTATATTACAGCAAAGCTAGTGGGATATGAACAATGTACTACTAAGCTGTGCATTCTCTGAAATCGATCATTTTTTGAAGTAAATAAACAAAACAAAACAAAACAAAAAAACAATCAACAGCACTTATCTTGGTTTCTCTTTGGTAAGAATTGCCACCTATCTTGGTCATTGTGTGGCCAGCGCTCTGAAACTGAAGTAGAACTCATCTTTCATAAAGAATTCTAAGCATGTAAACAGTCTCTTGTAATGGCCTGATGTGTTGTTTTATAACAAAGTTTGAGAGAGTACAAGAATGGTAGCAACAGTGAATTAGCTGGAGAAGAAACCACATGTGGCCAGGAGGAGGGACTCCAATAATGGTGTGAAAAGGCCCAGATGAAGAATAAAAGTGGACCAGAGAGGAGACTTTGAACCTTTCATCGTTCTTCGTTTTAGCCAGAAGTTTGTGAACTGGGTCACTAAACCAAAACGTGTCATCCACTTCTTCAGGCACAGGGAACGAAAGGAAAAGACAGGAGAAGAGATCAACTTTGGGAAGCTCATCCCCAAACCTGCTTCAGAAGGAATGACAGAGCAGAAGACCTTGTAAAGCAGCATTTCCAGACTGCAGAGAAGAATGTTCAACTCTCACTGCTGACAGAAAGAGAGATAGGTGAAGCCATTCAAGAATTTGTGGACAAGGAAGAGAAAGATGCCAGTGAGGAATTAGTGAAGTGCCAGCTGGAGAAAACACAGTGGTTTCTTAAGGAATGCCATATCCCTGGAGGACAAAATTGATGAAGAGGTCCTACATTTCGGAGAAAGTAGACAGAGAAATACCATTGAAGAAGAAGATAAAATTCGAGAGGCCATGAGCAGGGCCCTGGCACTTAGATCTCAGTCAGAGAGCTCCACTTCAGCCTTGTGTCCTGATGACCCGAGTTTTGACTTAATGGAACAGACAGCCTGTCTGCAGTGCCTAGCAGAGGCCAAGGCCAGGGCTGAGGCTGAGGGCAAAGAGGAATCAGAGGGCAGAGCACGACACTCAGAGGAGGTTCAAACCAAGATAAGTTCTGTTGATTGTTTTTTTTTTGTTTTGTTTTGTTTTTTTTTTGTTTGTTTAGCTTAGTTTAGTTTAGTTTATTTACTTCAAAAAATCATCGATTTCAGAGAATGCACAGCTTAGTAGTACATTGTTCATATCCCACTGGATTGGAGATGGCTATGCGAGGCAGAATCTCAAAAACCACTGCATCATCATCTAGAAATATATCCATTCTAGATGCTTTCAGATCTACCGGAAAGCAGCCTTTAAAAACGTAGCCACTAAGAATTACTCAGAGACCATTGATGTGGATGAATCTGATAAAAATGACATTTTTCCTACCAGTTTCAAGGATGATCGAAGGTGGTCAGGCACAACATCTAGTAAATGGATGTCCCAGATCCAGACAGCCAAAGGCGTGTACTTTGAGTCAGATGAGGATGATGATGACTACACTTTCATGAGCAGCAGTTCTCTAATAAGAAACCAAAGATAATGCTTTTTTTCTTTATTAGTTACACTTTATTCACTTTGTATCGCCCCTGTGGTTCTCTCCCTCCTCCCATCCCAATCCATCCCTTCCTCCACCCTCTGAATGCATACCCCTCCCCAAGTCCACTGATAGGGGAGGATTTCTTTTCCTTCTTTCTCATCCTAGTCAATTAGGTCTCATCAGGAGTGGATGCATTGTCTTCTTCTGTGGCCTGGTAATGCTGCTTCCCCCTCAGGGGGAGGTAATTAAAGAACAGGCCAATCAGTTCATGTCAGAGGCAGTCCCTGTTCCTATTACAATGGAACCCACTTGGATACTGAACTGCCAGGGGCTACATCTGTGCAGAGGTCTTAGGCTATCTCCATGCATAGTCCTTGGTTAGAGTATCAGTCTCAGGAAAGACCACTGTGCTCAGAATTTTTGGTTCTGTTGCTCTCTTGTGGAGTTCCTATCCTTTCCAGATCTTACTGTTTCCCACTTCTTTCCTAAGATAACCTGCACTCTGTGCAAAGATTGCCCATAAGTCTGAGCATCTGCATTGATAGTCTGCAGGGCAGAGCCTTTCAGAGGTCCTCTGTGTCAGGCTCCTGACTTGTTCCCTCTTTTCTCCTTCTTCTGATGTCCATCCTCTTTGCCTTTCTGGATAGGAATTGAGCATTTTAGCAAGAGTCCTCCCTCTTGATTAGTTTCTTTAGGTGTACAGGTTTTAGTAAGTTTATCCAATATTATATGCCTATATGAGTGAGTATATACCATGTGCATCTTTCTGCTTCTGAGATAGCTCACTCAGGATGATCTTTCCAAGATCCCACCATTTACTTGCAAATTTCATGATTTCCTTGTTTTTATTCCTAAGTAATATTCCATTGTGGAGATATACCACAATTTGTGCATCCATTCCTCCACTGAGGGACATCTGGGCTGTTTCCAGCTTCTGGCTATTACAAATAAGGCTGCTGCAAACATGGTTGAGCAAATGTCCTTATTGTGTACTTGAGAACCTTTTGGATATATGCCTCGGAGTGGCACAGCTGGATCTTGAGGAAGTGCTATTCCTCCTTGTCTGAGAAAGTGCCAGATTGATTTCCAGAGTGGTTGTACAAGTTTACATTCCCACCATCAGTGGAGGAGGGTTCCCCTTTCTCCACAACCTCTCCAGCATGTGTTGTCACTTGAGTTTTTGATCTTGGCCATTCTGATGGGTGTAAGGTGAAATCTTAGGGTCGTTTTGATTTGCATTTCCCTGATGGCTAATGAGGTTGAGCATTTCTTTAAGTGTTTCTCTACCATTCGATATTCCTTTACAGAGAATTCTCTGTTTAGCTCTGTTTAAAAAAGCTCTGTAACTTTTTTAATTGGAATACTTGATTTTTTTTTTTTTTTGCTGTTTAACTTCTTTAGTTCTTTATTTATACTGGATATTAGCCCTATGTCAGACATAGGGTTGGTGAAGATCCTTTCCCAATCTGTAGGCTGTTGTTTTGTTCTGAGGACAGTGTCCTTTGCTTTACAGAAGCTTTTCAGTTTCATGAGGTCTCATTTATTGATTGTTGTTCTTAAAGCCTGTGCTGTTGGTGTTCTGTTCAGGAAGTTGTCTCCTGTGACAATGGGTTCAAGGGTATTCCCCACTTTTTCTTCTAAGCAGTTTAGTGTGTCTGGTTTTGTATTGAGGTCTTTGATCCACTTGGACTTTAGTTTTGTGCAGAGTGATCAGTATGGATCCATTTGCATTTATCTACATGTAGACATCCAGTTAGACCAGCACTATTTGTTGCAGATGCTGTCTTTTTTCCATTGAATTGATTTGGCATATTTGTCAAAAATCAGGTGTCCGTAAGTGTGTGGATTTATGTCAGGGTCTTCTGTTCGATTCCATTGATCCACTAGTCTGTTTCTATGCCAGTACCATGCAGTTTTTAGGATTGTTGCTCTATAGTACAGCTTGAGATCAGGGATGGAGATACCTCCTGAAGATCTTTTATTGTAGAGAATTGTTTTAGCAATTCTGCGTTTCTTGTTCCATATGAAGGTGAGAATTTTTTTTCAAAAGATAATGTTTTGCTTTCTTTTTTCTTTTTGTGCCTCTTTTATTTCTTTAATTTTACTATTAATTACACTTTATTCATTTTGTATTCTCCCATAAGCCCCTCCCTCTTCCCCTCCCGATCCCACCCTCCCTCCCCCTTCCTCATGCATGCTCCTCCCCAAGTCCACTGATAGGGGAGGTTCTCTTCTCCTTCCTTCAGAACTTAGTCTATCAGATCACCTCAGCAGTGGCTGCATTGTCATCTTCTGTGGCCTGGTAAGGCTGCTCTCCCCTCAGGGGGAGGTGATTAAAGAGCAGGCCAATCAGATTATGTTAGAGGCAGTCCCTCTTCCCATTACTATGTAACCCACTTGGACACTGAAATATCATGTGCTACATCTGTGCAGGGGTTCTAGGATATCTCCATGAATAGTCCTTGGTTGGAGTATGAGTCTCTGGGAAGTTCCCTGTGTTCAAGTTTTCTGGTTCTTTTTCTCTCCTTGTGTGGTTCCCATCCTCTCCAGCTCTTAGTATTTCCCACTTCTTACATAACATTACATGCACTCTGCCCAGCAGTTGGCCATAAGTCTCAGTGTCTGCTTTGATTTTCTGCAGGGCAGAGGTTTTCAGAGACCCTCTGTAGCAGGTTCCTAGGTTGTTTCCTGTTTTCTTCATCTTCTGATGTCCAGCTTCTTTGCCTTTCAGGATGGGGATTGAGCATTTTAGTCAGGGTCCTATCTCTTGCTTAGTTTCTTTAGATGTGCAGTTTTTAGTAGGTGTATACAATGTTATGTCTATATGAATGAGTATATACCGTGTGTCTTTCTGCTTCTGTGACAGCTCATTCAGGATGATCCTTTCTAGGTCCCACCTTTACCTACAAATTTCATGATTTCCTTATTTTTCATTGCTGAGTAATACTCCATTGTTTAGATGTACCACAATTTCTGCATCCATTCTTCAGTTGAGGGGCAACTGTGCTGTTTCCAGCTTCTGGCTATTACAAATAAAGCTGCTACAAACATGGTTGAGCAAATGTCCTTATTGTGTACTTGAGCCTCTTTTGGATATATGCCTAGGAGTGGTATGGCTGGATCTTGAGGAAGCACTATTCCTAGTTGTCTGAGAAAGCACCAGATTGCTTTCCAGAGTGGTTGTACAAGTTTATATTCCCACCAGCAGTGGAGGAGGGTTCCCCTTTCTCCACAGCATCTCCAGCATGTGTTGTCACTTGAGTTTTTCATCTTGGCCATTCTGATGGGTGTAAGGTGAAATCTTAGGGTCGTTTTGATTTGCGTTTCCCTATTGGCTAATGACGTTGAACATTTCTTTAGGTGTTTCTCTGCCATTCTATATTCCTCTACAGAGAATTCTCTGTTTAGCTCTGTTCCCCATTTTTTAATTGGATGACTTGGTTTGATGTTTTTCAGCTTCTTTAGTTCTTTATATAGACTGGATATTAATCCTTTATCAGATAGAGGGTTGGTGAAGATTCCTTCCCAATCTGTAGGCAGTCGTTTTATTTTGATGACGGTATCCTTTGATTTACAGAAGCTTTTTAGCTTCATGAGGTCCCGTTTATTGATTGTTGCTCTTAGAGCCTGTGCTGTTGGTGTTCTGTTCAGGAAGTTGTCTCCTGTGCCAATGAGTTCAAGGGTATTCCCCACTTTTTTTTCTAACCAATTTAATATGTCTGGTTTTATGTTGAGGTCTTTGATCCACTTGGACTTTAGTTTTGTGTAGGGTTATAAGTATGGATATATTTTCATTTTTCTACATGTGTACATCCAGTTAGACCAGCACCAGGCAGTGTCTCTCTGCCTTTTAGTTAGTTTGGCTAAGGGTTTGTCGATCTTGTTGATTTTCTCAAAGAACCAGCTCTTGGTTTCATTGATTCTTTGAATTGTTTTATTTATTATTAATTGATTGATTTCAGCCTTGAGTTTGATTATTTCCACCCATATACTCCTTTTTGGTGTGTCTGCTTCTTCTTTTTCTAGGGTTTTTAGGTGAGCCATTAATTTGCTTGAATGCACTCTCTAGTCCCACAAGTTTGGGTATGTTGTGTCTTCATTTTCATTGAGTTCTAGGAAGACTTTAATTTCTTTCTTTATTTCTTTCCTAACCCAGCTGTCATTTAGTAGCAAGTTGTTCAGTTTCTATGTGTGTGTAAGATTTTTGCTATTTCTGTTGTTGTTAAGGTCCAGCTTTAGTCCATGGTGATCAGACAGGATACAGGGGATTATTTCAGTCTTCTTGTATCTGTTAAGGCTTTCTTTGTGACCAACTATATAATCTATTTTGGAGAAGGTTCCATGAGGTGCTGAGAAGAAGGTAAATTCTTTTGTGTTTGGGTGTAAGGTTCGGTAAATGTCTGTCAGATCCATTTGATTCATGACCTCTGTTAGAGACATTGTTTCTTTGTTTAATTTCTGTTTTGTTGACCTGTCCTTTGTTGAGAGTCGGGTGTTGAAGTCTCCTACTATTAATGTGTGGATATCTATGTGTGGTTTAAATTTTATCAATGTCTCTTTTACAAATGTGAGTGCTCTTGTATTTGGGGCATAGATGTGCAGGATTGTAATGTCTTCTTGTTGGAGTTTTCCCTTGATGAGTATGATGTGACCTTCCCCATCTCTTTTTATTAATTTTGGTTGAAAGTCTATTTTATCAGCTATATGACTGGCTACTCCTGCTTGCTTCTTGAGTCCATTTGCTTGGACAGCCGTCTTCCAAATGTTTACCCTCAGGTAATGTCTATCTTTGTGACTTAGGTGAGTTTCTTGTATGCAACAGATTCCTGGGTTTTGTTTATACATCCATTCTGTTAGTCTGTGTGTTTTTATTGGAGAATTGAGTCCATTGATGTTGAGAGAGATTAATGTCCAGTGGCTGTTAGATCCTTTGATTTTGATGTTGCCTGTGGTCATAGGGTTGTGTGTTTGGTTGCTTTTTGTTTTAATGTAATGAGGTTAATTATTTCCTGTGTTTTCTTGAAAGTAGCTAGTTTTCTTGGGTTCTATTTTCCCTTCTAGTGTCTTCTGTAACTTTGGATTTGTATGTAGGTATTGTTGAAATTTGTTTTTGTCATTGAATATCTTGTTTTCTCCGTCTATGAGGACTGAGAGTTTTGCTCGGTATAGTAGCCTGGGCTGACATCTCTGTTCTCTTAGGGTCTGCATATCTGTCCAGGCCCTTCTGGCTTTCATAGTCTCTGTTATAAAGTCAGGTGTGATTCTAATGGGTTTGCCATTATATGTTACTTGGCCTTTTTCCCTTGCAGGTTTTAGTAACTTTTCTTTGTTCTGTATACTTACTGTTTTGATTATTATGTGGTGGGAGGAATTTCTTTTCTGGTCTAATTTATTGGGTGATCTGTAGGCTTCTTGAGTTCTTATTGGTCTCTCCTTTAAGTTGGGGAAATTTTCGTCAATGATTTTGTTGAAGATATTTTCTGGTCCTTGGTGCAGGGAATCTTCTTTTTTCTCTATTCCTATTATTCTCAGGTTTTGTCATTTTATGTTGTCTTGAATTTCTTGGACGGTCTGTGTCAGGAATTTTTTGGATTTAACATTTTCTTTGACAGATACATCTATTTCTTCCATTGTATCTTCCACACCTGAGATTCTTTCTTCCATCTCTTGTAGTCTATTGGTTATGCTAACCTCTGTGGTTCCTGTTTTCTTACCTAAGTTCTTTCTTTCCACAATTTCCTCCTTTTGTGTTTTCTTTAAGTTTTCCAATTCTATCTTCAGGTCTTGAGCCATTTTGTTTATTTTCTTCACTTGTCTGACTGTATTTTCCTGTTTTTCCATCAATTCCCTCAGCTGTTTGTTTGAACAATCCTCTTTTTCTTTTATTTCATTCAGTGATTTAAGCATTTCTTCTCTATAGGCCACTAACTGTTTGGCTGCAACTTCCTCTATTTCTTTACAGATGGCCATAAACCGTTTGCTTTTATCTTCCTCTATTTCTTTACACATTTTATTTGTTTCCTTTGTTATCTTCTTAGTGATCATAGATGCTAGGTACTCTTCTTGCGTTTCAATTATGCTGGGGTGTCTAGGGCTACCTGTCCCTGAATAACTGGGTTCTGGAGATGCCATATTGCTCTGGCTTTTGTTGGTTGAACTTTTACACTGGCCTCTACCCATTGGGTTATCTTAGGTTTTTGAAGTTGGTTTCTGGTTTTTCCTGGAATCCTGTGGTGGAGAGAATCCCTTTGGCAGGAAGATAGTTTTTCCTGAAGGAAGCCTTCTCAGCTTTTTGGGTATAGTCACCTGATGGCTGGTGTTTTTCATTAGTTGCCATTGCTCACCTCAGGCGTAGAGACCTGAATGGTAACTGTGGTCCTTATTAGTCGAGAGGGCTCTCTTCTCGCCCGGAGAAGTCCTGCAGACAGCTGCCCAGTTTCTTGCTGTGAACTTAGTGATCTGCTGCTCTAACCTGTGTGTCGCTTGGTTTGGTCGGTTTTGTTAGGGATAAGTGGTTGCCCCGTGGAGCAGTATCTGGGGGTTGATCTCAGGGATCCTGGGCTTTTGAAGGTCTGAGGTTGGGACTCTGTGCCCCAGTACCCAAGCAGTAATCTGTGGCAGGTGAGTACTGCTCTCCTGGTAACAGCAGGCTATCTGGTGCACAGCAGGTCCCTGGGTTGGGCCAGTCTGTGGGACTTTTTCCAGGGATATACTGGGTGGCCTAAGTCTGTCCCCTTTGCTTAGTTCCCTGTGAGGATTTCTCCAGATAGTGACACCAAGTCTCTGGTGTCCTGGGGTGCACAGTTCTGTCTGTGAGGAATAGTTGGTACAAAGCAAGTCTCTGGCCTGGTGGCACCTGCACCTGCCTGCTAATCTGCAGGAGCTGGATACCCAACTACTCTCAGTGCTTCCGGCTTGGGGCCAGATCAGTGGTGGCGGCTCGTACCCACCAGTCTGTGAGAGACTTTCCTCAGGTAAAGCCTGGGTATCCCAAGTCAGTACTGTGTCCTTCCTTCCCTGTGGGGCCCTCTCCCGACAGGAACTCCCTGTCTCTGTTGCACTAGGGCACGCAACTCCATTGGTGCTAGAGAGCTGGGCGCAGCCACTTTGTGCTGGCAGCGCGTACCCGTGGTCTGCGAGACTATTTGCAGGGAAAGACTGGGTGACCTGTGGCCAGTCCTGCTGCTTTCCTTCCCTGTGGGTTTTCTCGCGACTAGGACTCCTAGTCTCTGGTGTTTTTGTGCCCATCGATCAGCCTGGGAAGGTGATCAGGACACACAGGCATGTGGGTCTGGTCTGGGGACCTAGTGCCTGCGCGACTCGGGGTCTCTTCTGGGTTCTGGCTAGGTGGCCTGAGCTTGGACCCACCTGATATCCACGCCGTCGGGGTTTCCTCTTACCTGGGAAACATGATCGCTGTTGTTTTAGGGCCCAAAGTTCAGTCTCTTGGTCGCTGCATGGAAAATGTTGTCCTGCTTCTTAGATGCAGTGTTCTCCTGGGGCCGCCATCTTGGCCTCCCAAGATCTTGTTTTTAATGGAAATTAGAAGTTTGCTCAATATAGGAAGAAATCTAAGCACCGAATGTTGATTTTACAGCTGAAGCTGTTAATAGTGCCACTATCTAAAGAGCCTGAAACTTCTACCAACAGAGACCCTAGTGAGTAGGGTTTATATTTTGAAGTGTTGTTCCCTGAGCGTGTCCTAGCCCAGTGATAAGGAGATTGCTGCTTCCCTTAGTCTTCAGCCTGCTTGTGGTCATTATCCAGTGATGCTCTGCCATTTGTTAATTTCCTAACGTAACAGTGTGCTTCCTGCTTGTAACATCTTTGCTAAATGAAATTTTGAAAGATTACAGAAAAACCTTCCATTATTCATTTTTGCTTCATGATCAGACTGTCAGCCTCGTGTGCCACAGCATCAGAGTTGATGGGAAAGCTTACAGACTGGCGCTTCGTGTTGCCATCATTTCTTGGATCTCTAGAAGCAAGCCCTTTTACAAAGCAGCCAAAGCTCCCTGTTTGTCACCAACTGTGAATTTCAGTGCTTGCCAGAAGGTCATGCACTAAGACTGAGGCCTTATATTTCAATAACTAGTATAAGGGTTTTGTTAAGAACATTTTTTTAACTCACATTGTAGCAGAGATTTGAGTTCTTTTCCCATTGAGAGAGAGGTAGTCATTTTCTTGATCTTTCTATGTCATCAATGACACACTCTTTCACATATATACTAATCAGGGAGAAGGGGTTAATAGAATTTTTCTGTCTTCCTAAAAATATTGAAAAGGACTTTTTAGGCAAAACCCCTAGCTGACTGTATGGTTAGTTCCGGTTGACATGCTGATAAACAGCTTCTTCCCAGTGTCAGTGCCAGCCCTTCCCACCAGCAGCACTTTATCATAGATTTGGTTGCTACAAAAAATCTCTGGATGATACTGAAATTGACTGAGACCGCAGGTTTATATTTTCTTACTTGTTTTAGGAAGGAAATAAAAAGTTACCCTTTCAAAAAAAGAAAAAAAAGAAAGGAAGGAAGGAAGGAATAAAGAGAGAAAAGAAAGAAAGAAAAAAAGAAAAGAAAAAAAGAAAAAGAAAAGAATCGATAGTAGATGGAATAGTCAGTAGAGAACTGTGTTAGGGTATGAGCAGAATTCCAATAGGTGGAGACAGCAGAAAGATTTCCCACAAAATGGAGAACATGAAGAAAGTCAAGATTCATTTAGAAATTGACAGAGGAGTTGGGCTGGTTTGAAATATTGGCATGAGGGAATGGTGAGAATGTGAGTTGGCCCCAGACTAAAAAGAGGCCTCTAAGTAAAGACAGGGGGAGTATTGCTTATGAGCTAGCACAGATCTGACCTGTAGAATTAGAAAGTGGCCAGATGAGGCTAGCAGACAATATAAATGAATATTATAGCAGAAATAACAAAGCGTATTTGAAGTGCATATGAAAGACAAAAATCGATGAAAAACTGTTTTCAGGCTTAGTAAACAGATTGGATTTGGAAAATGAAGGAGAACAAACAGAAGACCTCTGATTTAGTTTCTGGTGCCAGTATCAATGTTAGCACCAGTAACAGAGATGAGGAAGTCATCTGGGATCAGAGAAATAAAGACTGTTTCCACTGCAAATGATCACAGCTTCAGAGTAAGTGGCTAGTGTTGACAGTAAATTGATTACAAGATTCCTTTGGGGAATTCTGCAGCGACTGTATACTCCTTAATTCTTCCAGACTCTCTATTCTCCTGCAACCAGCATTCAGGCCCTAAAGCAAAGGATCTTGCTTTATATGTGTTTTCTTAAAAAAGATTATGAAGCACTTAAGAGACAGGACTTTAATCAGGCTGAATTTTGAGTCTAGCTTCTTCTCTGGAAGCCATGTGACTCTGGAGTGATTATTTAACCTCTTTGTGTCTTATAAAGGAAAACTTGCATAATAGTGCACTTGTCAGGTGTTGTTGTGAACCAACAATGAGTGACAACACTTAACAGAAGATTTATTTTGGTTCTTGGTTTGAGGGTTGTCAGTCCATGGTTTTTTGGCCCATGCACTTGGACAGAATATCATGGTGGCTAACACATGTGACAGAGCTAGGTTCTTCATCTCATGATTGTCAGGAAGCAGAATTGAGTAGTAATAGGTTTTGGCCACAGCAAAATATAAATTTTAATGAGAAACTCTCAATGGCCCATTTTCCCACAGTGAGTGCTAAAGAGGAAATCTCACCTTGTGGATTTCCAAAAGCCAGAACTTATATTGTTACATACTAATAATAATTTCCACTTTCAATTATGATGATGATTAATAATAAGAGTAATGTCCAATGCTTTTCAGATTACAAAAGCTCCCATTATGTCTCATAACATCATAATTAATGAAAGGTCCTTCAAACAAATGTTTAATGCTTCCCCAAGATTTCAATTACCATTATAAGAGGTAAACAACTGACTGAGAAGGGACTTTTTTCGGGTGTGACTACCTGTAAGTCACTCAACTCACTCCTGGTGACACAGCTACCTGTGACGCAGATGTACTTCTGTAAGTAACCCCAATAAACTCACTGGTTCACTAACCTAAAATTGGATGAAAATCCTTTCTTTGGTCTATTGGTGTCCCCTCTATCTGGAGTAAGAGATGCTTCTTTATGTGTGTGAGAAAACTTCCCACAACACCTGTAATTCTTCTAATATCACGGGACAGCAGAATTCAGAGCATCCTATTTAAAATTGAGCACTTGCGTATGGTAAGTATTTTAAGCCAAAGGACCTAGAGAAACTATGTGGCCAGGAAGGACTCACTTGACTTCCCCTGCAGGAGATCATAAGACCCCTAAATGACAGGTGTCCAATCTATAGGAATGCTTTCATCTTCAGAGGTGAAGGGATACCAAAAGGAACCAAAATAAACTGCTGTTGCCAAACATCCCTCAGATAAGCATATCTAACTCAGTAATCTTTCTTATTAGTCCATTATTGCACTGTTCATCAATCATAGAATAAAGCCACTCAGATCTCACCATTTCTTAGGAAATTCATTTTTGTATGAAGGTTAATATGTCATATCAGACATGAAGCAATTCTAGCTACACACAAAAAACATGCAAGTAGGAGGGAGGGTTGTGGGAAAGAAGGAGGGTGCAAAGGAGAAGAGAGGAAAATGAGAGATAAGAATGATATGAAATCTTTTGCATGTGTATGACACTGTGAAAGAATAAACATAAAATCAAGAAATTTACAAGACTGGTCTCTTGTTAATCTGTTTTGTCAAGAAAATTACCAGGTGTAGCCAGGGACTTCCAAGAATGTAAGAGTGTGGGGGAAATGGTGTTTCCACCTCCTTAATAAATCATCATTTCCAGGATACTCTGTCTCCCTTACTGAAGTATATATAGGAACTGGTAGAAAATTAACCTATTCCCAAGACTTAAACTCGGGAGGCGGGGAGAGAAAGAGGAAGAAAGAGGGAGAGAGAGGGAGGTAAGGAGAGAGAAAGAGAGAGAGAGAGAGAGAGAGAGAGAGAGAGAGAGCTTTTGCTTGAATGCATATGCACTGAAAATGGTCTTCATTTCTGAAACGGCCTGAACACTGTTGAGTTGCAGGTGCTTGTGTAGAATCTTTCCTTTTTAACTGGTTCATTTTGAAGCTCTTACCCAGAGAAGTAATTAGATGAACTGTGGATGTTTTATTTCAAAATAATTTCTCAATCATTAGACTTTGGTCCAGCTTTTCTTAAAAATCACTTTTCTATACACAGCAACCCAATGAAAAATAAAGTATATCCCTAAGCAAGAGTTTTTTATTTTATTTTTTTTATTCCAGGCACATTTTTTCATTAATATGTAGACCTTATTGCTATGTATGATAGTGACTATTAGGATTGTGCACCAAAGTTACATGGTGGGTTCACAATTCATGCCACATGACTGGTTCATGTGGGAGGTTTTATTATGGAAAAGGGGTGGTCACAGAGACCATCTCTGGGCAGGTAGGAGAGAGAGATAACAGGTGGTGCAGAGTTCTCTTATAAGGTGGCCCAGAGCATGGGCAGGCTGTTTCAGGTGGTCCACAGGTGGCCTCACAGGTGTCTGATATCATGTTTGTCAGGTCCCTTGGGGCTGGCCTTAGAGATGCCTGCTTATGGATCCCAACATTCCTTCCTTTTTGTTTTATTAAAAAGTGGGGGAGCAGCCTTACCAGGCCACAGACAAGACAATGCAGCCAGTCCTGATAAGACTTGATAGGATAGGGTCAGATGGAAGGGGAGGACGACCTCCCCTAACAGTGGACTTGGAGAGGGGTATAGAAGGAGATGAGAGTGGGTGGGTGGGATTGGGAGGGAATACGGGAAAGGGCTACAGCTGGGATATAAAGTGAATAAACTGTAATTACATCAAAAATTTAAAATTAAGAAAAGTGAGGAGCTAGGAAGGGGATGATGGTCAGGAGGGCATAGAGGTAACCTTTGCTGTTCAAGCTAGTTTCTGCTGATTAGAGGCATTGCCATTCTCTGGGTATAGTTGGTACCCACCATCAGAGTTGATTGGAAGGTCATTGTCATCTGGTTCTGTGGGCAGAGGTTGATAATACTGTAAGAGTAACTGATTAATGGTTTGATTAGATGATTTTTGTATTTGTTTTTGCAGAGAAGATGTTAATAAAGTAGGGTGCAAAAAGCAAAAGCAGAAAAGGTGTGAGGAAGGACAGAATCTACTTCCACATGGGGTTTTCAAAGGCCTAAGAGCTAGAGGTCTTAAGCTGTTCCCTTCACTTTTGTAGATTTGTCTGCAGTTGTTGGATTTTGTCTTTTACTGTACCCAACTGGTTAACATGAAAATAGCATTCTTCCTGGAGGAAGATGCAAAGGCCACCTTCTTTAGCTGTGAGGAGATCCAATTTGCGTCGGTTTTGAAATACTACTGCTGCCAGTGAGCTGATCTGTCCTTGGAGATTTAGTATTGTTTGAGCCAATTGCTAGAAGTCTTGGACGAAGTGGGAAGAAAGCTGCTATTACAAAGTTAATGAAGTGGTTAGTCTTGCTGTCCAGGTCCTGACAGCTGCCGTGATTCCTGCAACAGCCAAGAGGGGCAAGATTTGAATTTCCCTCTTGTCCTGATGGGCAGCAATTGAGTCCATGACTGAGACTGGTAGGGGCTCCTTTTCATTTATCACCCCCAGCTGGGGAAGAGGAGCACCAGTGTTGGTAAGTGATTTGGATGTTTTATTGATGAATAGTCAATGTTCCCTAATTTTTCTATAATAGCTAATATTGTATAAAAATTTATGTATATAGAAACTTTCATTTCCATTTTTATACAATACTTAAATAGGTTGGAACACTGAGAGAAAATGGAAACACATTTAAAATTAATGACAGCTTGTTGAGGTGATGGACATGTTAATTAGCTTAATTAAATTTCTATAATATGGTCGATTGAAATCTTAAAACTCCACTAAAATAAAATGCTGACATGAACTGCAAGCATTTTCCTCTCTTGACAGAAATATATGAAAAATTTTCATTTACCAACAGTATCAAACTGTCAATCATTCCACATTTTAATTTATGTACAAATATTAAACATTCCTCAGATTCTATATATAGAGACAAAATTGACTCCATTGGAGTATCCACTAAATAGGCTGCCCATTAGTTGGATCACCCATGAATTTACTGCTTAGGTCAATCACTTTTAGATTAGATATTATAAGATTAGAATCTGAATATGGTGGATCAAACTTCTGCCTGGGTTAGCTATTGTTGGACCAACTCAAGATTTGATACAAGGCATATGGCACTGACTTTTTGTTTTTTAAAAAAGACCTCCTCTTATGTATTCTAGGCTTGCCTTGTACTTAACTGATAATCTTAGACTCCCAATCCTCTCATCTACCTCTGTCTCCTTAGTGTCAGGGTCACAGGTGTGAGTCATCATTCTTGGTTGATGTAGTATTAGGTATTGAACTCAGGGACTTATGCATAGTAGGCAAGAACTCAACTTAGCTACAGCTCAAGCTCTTTACATTGACCCTTGATTGGATCAATTTGGCTTTCATGTTCTGATCATACATAGTCCATCATTAAGAGAAGCCATGGATTAGGGACTGGAGAGATAGCTCAGAGGTTAAGAGCACTGGCTGCTCTTCCAAAAGTCTGGAGCTCAATTCCCAGCAACCACATGATGGCTCACAACCATCTGTAATGAGATCTTGTGCCCTCTTCTAGCCTATAGTTATACAAGCAGACAGAACATTGTATGCATAAGAAATAAATAAATCTTAAAAAAAAACAAACAAACAAAATTGAGAAGCCATGGATAGATCTCAAACAGGTCAAGAACCAAAGCAGAGATCGTGGTAGAATGCTGCTTACTGGCTTGCTCTTCATGGCTTTCTCAATCTGTTTTTGTATCTACCCAGTACCACCTGCCCAGGGGAGGTATTGCCCACACTGGGTAGAGCAGTACCACATAAATCATTAATATAGTCAATCTGATGGAAGTATTTCCTCAACTTAGGTTTCTGCTTCCCAGATGACTCTAGCTTGTGTCAAGTTGACCAAAAACTAATCAGCACAGATATATAGTTCATTTGGTTAGCTGCTGAGACACTGAAACTCCTGGTTATATTAGCCAGCATTTGAATTTGTTATTGAATGGTCCAAACACTGACTGAATCAAGTCCTAAGTTGAGTCCCTATTTGCACCAAACAGAATAAAATGGATCAACTCTTGACTGAATAATCAGTCTTCAGTTGGATCAAATTGGATATTCCCCAAATGTTCAAATGAGACTATTTCTGATGGGATTCAGACCTGACTGTTTAATCCCTTTGATTGCCTTGGGACCAACCTGGATCAATCTGTGATCAAGTCATTCATGATTACATCAAATACTCACTGGATTGGCCTTGGGTTGGGTTGCATACACTTACTAGATCAGTGATTGGGATGGGAAGTGTTGTGAGATTGTGGATTATATCCAATCTTATCAACCTTTTCTCTTCTCACTTTGACAAGAAGGCTCCTGAACTTTCATGTCAATCATCTCTGGACCACTGCTTACCTCTAGGTCCATCCATGTCAGCAGCTTGTCACCCCAAACTTCTTATTTATTCACATTCTATTTCATCTTTGACAGTGCTTTATTTGACTAGGCTCTTCTCAGAATTCCCTCCACACAGCAGCTTTCTATAGCTAGCCACCTGCTCTAATGCCTGTCATCACTTGTGAGCTCTTGAGACCTCATTAATGCCATGATAATGTGTGCATGGTGTAGAATATTTCCCACCAGACCTGGCAGCAGACTGTCAGTATGTAAAGGCTCCCTGGACAATATCTTATCTGTATAGAAACCCTCAGTTGGCATACCTTGCTGAGAAACCTCTCTTGCCCCTGGGCATGGTGATAGCATTGTTGTCTGAGCTGTCATTTCTGAATTCTTTTGAATTTCTGCCAGGGAGCTCTTACAAAATTCTCTTTTAGGCCTTGCAGACATGGCTGTAACAGAGGGACTACCAACTCAGATCTAAAGGAGTCACAGTCAGTAGATAAAGAATCTCATCCTACACCTTCACCCCTTCATGACTTTGGCCATAACAACAAATAGCTGTTGTTATAATTATTGTTAAGCCAGGTATTACTAAGCCTGGGTGACCCACCTCCATATATATCCTCCATTCCTCCTTTGGGGATCTTTTGCCCTGTCTACCTACCCCTTATTGTTTTCCTTGCCTAGGATGCTCAAATGACTTGTTATTTATGACAGGTTTCCCAAGCCAAGCTACTCCCTGTATCCCCTGTCCTCTCTTCAGCTCCTCAATTGTGCTGGGCACTAAGAAGTAAACAGCTTGTGCCTTATCAGACCAAACCTACATCTTTTTAAGAATATACTATGTGATCCTAGAACATAGCTGCCCACCCAGGAGGTACACAGACTTCTCCCATGACTCACAGAGGAGAATCCAGGGCCCCAATAAGTGACTAGCTGGGAGCTGTCATTGAAATACTGGAAGGAAAGAATTCTAGAGCCCAAATAAACACTGAATTTGTCTCTTCCTTTTATCTCATCTGACAGCACCCAGCTGCTCATCTTGATCCCCTTCTCATATTATAGATGTTCCTTCCACTCTAAGCTTCTATCATTTACTTCTGCTTGGCACTTGATAGGCCCCTTATTGTCTCTCCTACACCTGTCCTTAATAGCTGCCTGTTGGGGGGGTACTTATGTTTCAGGTATGGAACTGGCAGCAGCTGGGAATGTATCAGTGTTTGGAGACAGAGACAGGTACTTAGGGTGGGTCCTTGACCCAGAGCCATGTACAAGGAAAGGGACTTTCTACATTCCACATATTTCCTAAGTACCTACTCACCTCAGGGAAACAGTTTAGTTACTTTTTTTTATTACTGAGAAGAGATACCATGACCAAGGTTACTTATAAAAAAAGTATATAAGGGATACCAGAAGGTTAGAGTCCGTGACCGTCCTGATAGGTACTGTGGCAGCAGGTGGGGAGGAATGGCAATGGAGCAGTGGCTAAGAAGTTACATCCTCATCCACAAGTAGGAAGCAGAGAGAGAGAGAGAGAGAGAGAGAGAGAGAGAGAGAGAGATAACTGGGAATGGTTCAGGCTTTTGAAATCTCAAGGCCCACCCCCAGTGACATACCTCCACCAACAAGGCCATACTTTCGAATCCTTCTCAAGTAGTTTCAACAACTGGGGGCCAAGCATTTATATATGTGAAGCTACATTCATAGATAAGTGCATCGCTCATCCATCAACAGAGATGCTTTCTCATACAGTAGATGGGAGCTAACACAGAGATCTACAACTAGACAATGTGAAGAGAGTGAAATATTGTGGAACACTTGAGAGACCAACATATTAAAAATCGGCTATTAATTAAGGCCTGAACTAGGTGGGAGGAGAAGTCTAGTAATGCCCTGAGGGGAAAGACTGCCTTACTGTATTCTTTCCCCACCCACTAGATACAGTTGCTAGGAAACTGGCCCATCCCCCTAGGGAGGGACACCAGGTCATTATGGTCTGGGGACATTCCTACAGCCAATCAATTAAAAATGTAGCATTTTGACCAATAGATGCTTGCCAGGCAGGAATTGACCCTGCCTTGGGCATGCTGGGATGGACCAGAATTTATAAATCACCTGACTAACCTGAGTACAGTGTGCTCGGCTCCCACTGCTTCAGCGGTTGGGGGGTGTGAGCCCAAGCTGCAGCTTGTAATTTACAATAAAAAGAACCTCATGTATTTACAGTGGAGTCTAGTTATTCCTGGTCTTTTGGGGTTCGTGAACACACTCAGTTCTGGATGGGATGTCTTCATCAAGCTTCTCCACTCAAGGAACTATGTAAAAGAGGAGGTGGAGAGATTGTAAGAGCTAGAGGAGATGAATGACTTCAAAGAAACAGCATCTTCCCTACCTAACAGGACTGATGCATATACAAACCCAGAGACTGAAGCATGCAAGGGCTTGTACCAGTTTAAGCCATACAGGGATCCCCTTCCTATTATCCCTATGGGGATAACTGGTGTAGTGTGGCATACTTTGTGTTAGTCAATTGTCACATGTTGTTTAGTCTCACTGAGATGTTAGCACAGGGGGGCAGGATTAACCCCTTCTTTAAATCTAAGCATGTTTATTTTACATTGTCTTTCAAAACCCCTTGTCCAAGGATAGGCTAGACCTGAGAGAAATAAAGAATAATGAAAGAGCTCAAGAGTGAAGATACTGTGTCCTTTAGCACAGAAGGAGAGTAAGTTGTCAGAGCAGAGAGGTAAAACATGCCCAGGCACCTTCCAAAACAAAAGGCTAGTTTAGCTCATGATATAAAAATGTCTGTTCTGGGAATGTCTAATCAAAAGTGTCACCCAGGAAAAAACCTTCTGTCTGAGACAGGCCTTAATAGGTGAGAAAGTGTTTTGTTCCCAGGGATTCAGCTGGTTTCTGCTGGATGACATGAGCTGATGTGCATGATGGGTTTTTTTCTACTAAATATTTTTATAAGTAAAATTACTGGAGTAGAGGGTATGCACAATTGCAATTTTACTTGATATTACATATTGTTTTCCAAAGTGCCTGGACCAGTTTCTGCTCTCATCAGTAGAGCAAGAACAGTTCTTCTCCTGTACAGGTTTACCCAACTCTGTAGTGTCTGAATTCTTAGTTTTTTGGTTTTGATGGGGAAACAGTTAATATTTCATTAGTTTTGTTTCCTGTAATGGGTATTAAGATTGGATATCTTCCTCTTCTTTGAATTATAAATTTGTATTCTCTTTGGTGAGTTTGTATTTTCCCTGTGGCTTTGTATGAGCTTATTGTGCATGTGTGTGTTTTTGTGTGTGTGAGTGTATTTTTGTGTATGTGTTTGTGTGTGTATATATATGTGTAAGTGTGTGTGTGTGTGTTATTTGTGTGTGAGAGAGAGAGAGAAAGAGAGAGAGAGAGAATGAAATTATATACTGACATAAGAACAATAGCTGCTGAAACCCTTAGTTTTTCTCTGATTCCAAATGGACACTTAAAGTACCAACATACTTTTGCTAACTTCTTAGGTTAATTTGCTACAAACCTAAGGCACAAATTCATATGTAAATATTTCTGTATATGCCTTCAAAGATGTATTCCCTTTTCATTTTCCTTCTAACTTTTCTCTGGTTTCCTTTTTTCCTACTTGAAATTATCTATGAGGTTAAGAGCAAAACCATCCAGATTGACAAATCTGATTAAGATTTATGACACCTTGAGCTTGTTTGGAGGTTCTAGCAGGGGAGCACAGCTACTCGTATACCCTTGACCAAAGACTGGTCTTCCTCTATTCCGGGAAGGTTGTCCTCTTTGATGAAGCGCGCAGCTTCAGGAGGGACACACATGGAGCTGTGAGGGAGGAAGGGGACACCCGCCTAGCCAGCCAGATCAGCCAAATCAACCTTGGCGATCAATGGGGAGACAGATGTCGCAGCCAGTTACTCAGCAATGAAAAATAAGGAAATCAAGAAATTTGTAGGTAAATAGTGGGATCTGGAAAGGATCATCCTGAGTGAGCTGTCCTAGAAGCAGAAAGACACACACAGTATATACTCACTCATATAGACATATAACATGGGATAAACTTACTAAAATCTGCACATTTAAAGAAATTAATCAAGAGAGAGGACCCTGACTAAAACGTTCAATCCCCATTCTGAAAGGCAAAGAGGATGGACATCAGAAGATGAAGAAAACAAGAAACAACCTAGGAACCTGCCACAGAGGACCTCTGAAAGGCTCTGCCCTGCAGACTATCCAAGCAGACACTGAGACTTATGGTCAACTGTTGAGCATGCATGGAATCTTATGTAAGAAGTGGAAATAGTAAGATCTGCAGAGGACAGGAACTTCACAAGGGAGCAACAGAACCAGAAAATTTGAACACAGGGTTCTTCCCAGAGACTCATACTCTAACCAAGTAGCATGCATGGAGATAACCTAGAACCCCTGCACAGATGTAGCCCATGGCAGTTTAGTGTCCAAATGGGTTCCATAGTAATGACAAGAGGGACTGCCTCTGATATAATCTGATTGGCCTGCTCTTTGATCACCTCCCCCTGAGTGGGGAGCAGCCTTGCCAGGCCACAGAAGATGACAATGCAGCCACTCCTGATGTGATCTGATAGACTAAGATCAGAAGGAAAGAGAGGAGGACCTCCCCTATCAGTGGACTTGGGGAGGGGCATGTGTGAAGAAGGGGGAGGGAGGGTGGGACTGGGAGGGGAGGAGGGAGGCACTTATGGGGGGATACAAAGTAAACAAAGTGTAATTTATAAAATAAAATTAAATTAAAAAAAGATTTACAACATGAATCACAAGTTCGAGGATGTTCACCAAGCTCCTCTTGGTTTTGACAGTCTACTAAAAAGGTACAAAGTCACTGAACTCTGACATATTCATACCCTTGTATACTATGGGCAAAGATGCAAATTGCCAAACATACATGAAACAGAATCTTGAACTTGGAAGATATTCATTATGAAGCTTCTGTCTCCTCAGAGGGATCAGGGAGTGGAGGTGTCAGGTCAGGAAGAAATGGGTTCAAGGTTTGCTGACTAATAGACACTATGTTTTCTTAGATTTCAAGCTGAGGTAGGGTTTTGAAAAGACCAAAGAACACTACTGGAAGAAGGACATCTGAAAGAATAAATAATGTAGTTAGTATGCAATGTGACAGTGATCACTTGTTCTATCTGTAGCCTTTCTCCGTTCATGGCTTTGGTATCTGGAACAGCCTGTTCTTCCAGGTAGTAATCAGATGGAAACAGGTTCCCAACCTGTGTGATCTGACATCTACAGAACAGTATCTTAACAAAGCTATGCACATTTATTTGGTTATTTTGCACCTAAAGGTTATTTAAGTTTATCACTTTCCCTTCCTTCTTAAATTTTTTTCCTTACAATTTATTTGTGGAAGAAAATGAATCATTTGATCTATAGAGTCTACCACATTTTGGATTTTGCATAAATTACACAAATATAAAATTCACCCAGATACTGTTTATATTTAACATATTCTAATTAGATAGAACAGCTCAAATATACCTAGTAGTAGAAATTGCAGAAGCACAGATCTAAAATCTTATAGGTGGTTAATTAGGAATTCGTATGCTTGCAGGTCATCAAGGATGGATTCCCTTCCTCATAATTAGCTTCAGTTCCCACTTCTGGTGATACTCTAATTTTAAGAAATAGGGAATTTCTTAAATTTCTCTTCCTAAGAATTTAAAAATATCATGTGAAAAGTACAAGAAGTCTCCACAATTGTCCCTACTCAAGCAGAAAAAAGATTTTATAAAAAGTGTCTGTTTAGAAACCCAGAATTGCTAAAACAATTCTCTACAGTAAAAGATCTTCAGGAGGTATCTCCATCCGTGATGTCAAGCTGTACTATAGAGCTAAAAACTGCCTGATACTAGCATAGAAACAGACTGGTGGATTTACAGAATCGAATAGAAGACCCTGACATAAATCCATACACTTATGGATACCTGATATTTGACAAAGATGCCAAAACCATTCAATGGAAAAAAGACAACATCTTCAACAAATGGTGCTGGTCTAACTGGATGTCTACATGTAGAAAAATGCAAATAGATCCATACTTATCACCCTGCACAAAACTAAAGTCCAAGTGGATCAAAGACCTCAATACAAAACCAGACACACTAAACTGCTTAGAAGAAAAAGTGGGGAAGAGCCTTGAACTCATTGGCACAGGAGCAAACTTGCTGAACAGAACACCAAAAGCACAAGCTCTAAGAGCAACAATCAATAAATGGGACCTCATGAAATTGAAAAGCTTCTGTAAAACAAAGGACACTGTCTTTAGAACAAAACGACTACCTACCGATTGGGAAACAATCTTCACCAACCCTATATCTGACAGAGGACTAATATCCATTATATATAAAGAACTCAAGAAGTTAAACAGCAACAGACCAATTAATCCAATTAAAAAATGGAGTACAGAGCTAAACAGAGAATTCTCAATAGAGGAATATCAAATGGCAGAGAAACAATTAAAGAAATGTTCAACATCCTTAGTCATAAGGGAAATGTAAATCAAAACGACCTTAAGATTTTACCTTACACCCATCAGAATGGCTAAGATAAAAAACTCAAGTGACAACGCATGTTGGAGAGGTTGTGGAGAAAGGGGAACCCTCCTACACTGCTGGTGGGAATGTAAAATTGTACAACCACTCTGGAAAACAATCTGGCGCTTTCTCAGACAACTAGGAATAGTGCTTCTTCAAGATCCAGCTATACCACTCCTAGGAATATACCCAAAAGAGGCTCACACAATAAGGAAATTTGCTCAACCATGTTTGTAGCAGCCTTATTTGTAATAGTCAGAACCTGGAAACAGCCTACATGCCCCTCAGTGGAGGAAGGGATACAGAAATTGTGGCACATCTGCACAATGGAGTATTACTCAGCAATAAAAAACAAGGAAATCATGAAATTTGCAGGTAAGTGGAGGGACCTGGAAAAGATCATCCTGAGTGAGCTATCCCAGAAAAAGAAAGATGCACATGGTATATACTCACTCATATAAACATATATAATATAGGATAGACCCACTAAAATCTGTACACCTAAAGAAACTAATCAAGAGGGAGGACTCTTGCTAAAATGCTCAATTCCTATCCAGAAAGGCAAAGAGGATGGACATCAGAAGAAGGAGAAAAGAGGGAACAAGCCAGAAGCCTGACACAGAGGACCTCTGAAAGGCTCTGCCCTGCAGACTATCAATGCAGATGCTCAGACTTATGGGCAATCTTTGCACAGAGTGCAGGTTATCTTAGGAAAGAAGTGGGAAACAGTAAGATCTGGAGAGGACAGGAACTCCACAAGGAGAGCAACAGAACCAAAAATTCTGAGCACAGGGGTCTTTCCTGAGACTGATACTCCAACCAAGGACTATGCATGGAGAAAACCTAAGACCCTGCACAGATGTAGCCCCTGGCAGTTCAGTATCCAAGTGGGTTCCATTGTAATAGGAACAGGGACTGCTTCTGAAATGAACTGATTGGCATGCTCTTTAATTACCTCCCCCTGAGGGGAAGCAGCATTACCAGGCCACAGAAGAAGACACTGCAGCCACTTCTGATGAAACCTAATTGACTAGGATCAGAAGGAAGGAAAAGAAGACCTCCCCTATCAGTGGACTTTGGGAGGGGCATGCATGTGGTGGGTGGAGGAAGGGAGAGATTGGGACGGGAGAAGGGAGGGAACCACAAAAGGGATACAAAGTGAATAAAGTGTAATTAATAAAGAATAAATAAAAAGAGTTACTTTGTACATTCTTGTACAAGACTAGATAAACATGAAAAAAGTGTCTGTTTATGTGTGTATATAGGATACATGTGTTCTTGCATGTGCATGAGAGGCTAGAGGTCAATACTGGCTGTCTTTATCATTCTCCACTTATATATTTATTTTTTGAATTATGGTCTCTCACGAACCTGGAACATGTTGTTTGTGTTGATTGGTTAGCCTCTGGGGATCCACCTGTCTTCCCTCCTTCAGCATTGTGATTACAGAGATGCACTACCATCTCCAGATTTTATGTGGGAACAAGATTAAAACTCAGATCCTCCTGCCTGATCAGAGACACTTTACCTATTGAGCCATATCCTTAACCCCAAGAGTTAAAATATATAAACAGATGGAGCTCATAGGACTTCTTTGAGACTCATATGACTATTTTATAGATTTATTTTTTAAAAGTTTTTTTTATGTTCTTTTCAATTTGTTCTGTTGCATGGTTTTTGGTTCAGATAATGAGGTGAGTTATAGCTCTAGCCCTGGATGGAGACATGAAATTTTGAGCTACCAGAAAGATTATAAGGTCTATCAAGCAGGGGGAATTCTTATAAAGGACACAGATACATTATTGTCCCCTCCCTTAAGAGTTAATCTAAACGTGGCTATCAGTTGCCTAGACAGAAACTGTCCGGCAGGAAAGGTGTCTCTTCCAGATATTTTAGTTTAAAGTAAACAGTTAAAAGCCTACCTAAACATGTAGGTCAGCACAATGGTTTCTCTGATCACTGTCCATTATTATACCATGATAATGCTTTTCTCCATAGTGGCCCCTTTCAACACTGACTGTTGTCACCTTTGTGAGTCCCTCATATTATTTCATAACTAACTCTGTCTGGATTCTACACTGTACTCTGTCTTGTTGTATTCATTTGATATAAATCAAATGAAGAATGGAGCCAGTAGGAGGCCAGAGTGAGGCCCTAGAAAATTGTGAAGCATTCAGTGAGCAGCTTGGTGATGTAGAAACTCTAGAATTTCTCTCTGATCTCATCTGTCCTTGATCTAGATCTAGTTTGTAATCTGACTGCATGTATATTTCCCTAAGCTGATGTAGATTCCACTGTGTGAGGTCCCAGGACTTCAAAGCCCATATCTGTGGGATAGATTCTTCTGGAGGCCTATTACTACAGTATTACTTAAGGGAATTTCCAGGAGCAGTCCGTGACGTGCAGCTCCAAAACTTTTGCTAGTAATGGATCTTTGGATCTCTGGGGTCCACTGTTAGTAACTCTAAACATCAAAAGTGAAATTCTGGCCAGATTGGAAGCCTGGTTTTCTAATTGCACATAATTTTCAAGGTAAGCTTTCACATTTTGTAACTGTAAACAAACAAACAAACAAACAAAAAAACCCAGCTAAACCAGTCAAGATGGTTTATGTCTGGAACTCATCACTCAAGAAGCTGAGGTGGGAAGATCAGAAGTTCAAAGCTAACCTGGGCTACATAACATGACTGTATCTCAAAAAATTGGCTCTATCCCATAAAAGAGGGATGTCCTTTAAATACTAAAATGGATATGAATGATCTGATTCTGCTCCAGCATAAATGCACTGGAATTATGACAGGCAGTGAGAAATCCCATCCTATTTAGTGTACTTGCAGGTCCTGGTAAAAATGCAGCCTGAAATAAGTGTCTTTAAAACTCCTTTCAAAATTGTTTGACTTCATGAATCTCTAAAAACCTTTACTGTAAAAGAATTTCATTGACCTGTTCATGGAAGACTGTAGTTATCAAATGAGCAGGTAATAGGTATTCTTAACAGATTTTCAAAGACACAAGCCTAGGTTTCTCTCTCCATTATGCCTTTAGTCTAAATGTTTATCCTTGTTGAACTTATAGTCTGAGAGACAAGTTCATGAATCTCTTTGTGTTCAGAAGGGCCTCTTGACCAGTGGGAGTCTATGAGGCACTATGAACAAATTCTAAGTCATTTGGCAGATGCTTGTTATCCTAGAACTCAGGCTGAGGAATGAAGATACCTGTAGATTTGAAACCTGCCTGGGCTATTTAGTGAGTTATTGGCCAGTCTGGGCTACAGAGTGAAAACTCAGTAAAAAAAGGCCCTGCAAGGAGGTCCTCCCCAATCAGTGGACTTGGAAAGGGGGAGGGAGGAGATGAAGGAGGGAGGGTGGGATTGGGAGGGAATGAGGGAGTGGGATACAGCTGGAATACAGAGTTAAATAAAATGTAACTAATAATAAAAAATAAAAAACTAAAAAAGAAAAGAAGAAGAAGAAGAAGAAGAAGAAGAAGAAGAAGAAGAAGAAGAAGAGGAAGAAGAAGAAGAAGAAGAAGAAAAGGCACGGCAGATTGGCATGGTGGTGAGCTACTGTAATCCCAGTACTCGGGGAGGCAGAGAACAGGCAGATCACTGTAAGTTCAAGGCTAGTCTGGTCTACAGAACAAGTTCCAGGACATCCAAGGCTACACAGGGAAACTCTGTCTCAAAAAATAAAAATAAACAATCAAACAAAAAAAGCCAAAAAAAAAAAAAAAAAAAAAAGCCTGGCCTGGCCTGGTGGTACAGACCTGTTAGTCAAGCTGCTTCCTAGCTTCCAGAACCAAGAGTTAAAGAAATGTCTTCTTGATTCTATCACAGAGGGCCTCTGAAAGACTCTACCCAGGAGAGTATCAAAACATATGCTGAGTCTCAACATCTGCCTTGATACCCTGCAGTGTAGAGTCTTTCAGAGGCCCTTTGTGGTAGGCTCCTGTCCTGTTTCCTGTTTTCTTCCTCCTCCAATGTCCATCTTCTTTGCCTTTCTGAATGGGAATTGAGCATCTTAGCCAGAGTCATCCTTCCTGATTAGCTTCCTTAGGTGTAAATTTGGGCAGAGTACAGGGAATCTTAAGAAAGAAGTGGGAGATAGTAAGACCTGGAGAGGACAGGAGCTCCACAAGGAGAGCAACAGATCCAAAAAGTCTGGGCACAGGGGTCTTTTCTGAAACTGATACTCCAGCCAAGGACTACTCATGGAGATGGCCTGGAACCCCTGCACAGAAGTAGCCTATTGCAATTCAGTATCCAAGTGCCCTCCATAGTAATGGGGAAAGGGACTGTCTCTGACATAAACTGATTGTCCTGCTCTTTGATCACTGAGGGAGGTGCAGCCTTACTAGGCCACAGAAGAAGAGAATGCAGCCACTCCTGATGAGACCTGATAGATTAGGACATAGGGAAAGGAAGGAGGACCTCCCTTATCAGTGGACTGGGAGAGGGATACAGGTGAGGAAAAGGGAGGGGAGAATTGGGAGGTGGAGGAGGAAGGGAGGTACAGGGGGGGATACAAAGTGAATAAAGTGTAATTAATACAAATTTTTAAAAAGACATTAAAAAAAAAAACATGCTGAGATTCATAGCCAACCTTTTTGCAGAGTGAACAGGAGCTCCACAAGGAGAACAACAGAACCAAAAAATCTGGGACCAGGGGTCTTTTCTGAGACTGATATCCAAACAAGGTCTATGCATGAAGATAACTTAGAACCACTGCACAGAAGTAGACCAAGGCAGATCAATGTCCAAGAGGGTTCCCCAATAACAGGATTAGGGACCATCTCTGACATGAACTCATGGGTTGGCTCTTTGATCACCTCCACTTGATGGGGGAGCAGTCTTACCAGTCCACAGAGGAAAACAAAGAAGCCATTTCTGATGAGACCTGATAGACTATGTCATATGGAATGGGAGGAGGCCTTCCCCTATCATTGGACTGGGGAAGGGGCATAGGAGAAGAAGAGGGAGGGAGGGTAGGATTGGGAGTGGTTGGGGGAGGGGCTGCAGGTGGGATACAAAGTGAATCAACTGTAATTCATAAAAATAAAAAAAAAAGAAATTTCTTCTTTTGACAAATTACCTAGTGTGCTGGTTAGGTTTTTGTTAACTTGACAAAAGCTCAGGTTGTCTGGGAGGAACCTCAGTTGAGAAAAATGCTTCCATCAGATTGGTTTGTAGACATGTCTGTGAGACATTTTCTTAGTTAATAATCTTTATAGGATGGTGTAGCTCACTATGAGCGGTGCCAGTCCTGGACAGGTGGTCCTGGGTGGTCTGAGAAAACAGGCTGAGCAAACTTTAAGGAGCAAGCCAATAGTAACATTCCTTCCATGGTCTCTGTTTCAGTTCATGCCTCTAAGATCATGCCTCCAGGTTCCTTCCTTGAGTCCCTGCCTTGGCTTCCCATAGTAATATATTATGATATGGAATTATAAGCTGCATAAGCTCTCTTCTTATGTTCCTTTAGTGAATGTTGTATTACAGTAACAGAGAACTGAAATAGGACACCAACTCTCTGGTATTTTGTAACAACTGAAAATGGCTTAAGATAGCCATGTGGAATTTGATGACCATTTTGTTTTCACACAAGGCTTGCAGAAATGGAGGGTGAGGATAGACTCTTATGAGAACTGGCTACTAGGACCTGAACTGCCTCTCAATGCACCCATGGAGAAAGAGTCAGAGAGATTTCTAGGAGAAAGATTATGTTCTGGGATGTCAATACCAAATGGAACCAAGTGGGATGCCAGAGTGAAGCCTTCCATACTGTTGATTACATGTATAAAAGACTGATTTGGGTCCAGACTCTCAGGCCCCATGAAATGCTTAGAGAAACTTCAGGGTTTTTTTTTTTTGTTTGTTTGTTTGTTTGTTTCTTCCTCCTCCTTCTCCTCCTCTTCCTTTTCTTTTTGGTTTTTAGAGACAGGGTTCCTCTGTGTAGCCTTGACTGTCCTGGATTTGCTTTGTAGGCCAGTCTGGCCTCAAACTCACAGACATCTGCCTGCCTCTGCCTGCCTCTGCCTGCCTCTGCCTCCCTGAGTGTTGGGATTACAGGTGTGTACCACAACTCTGACTCTAAAGTTGAGACCTGTTTTTCTGGAAGCATTTTCTCCATGGTACCCCAACAAGGTATCTCTTTGTAGTCAGAATTCCTGGAGGTCCTAAAGTACAGATATTTTCTCTGATAGTTCAAAGACAATGAAATGAGGCTATCAATGTGGGCTGATCAGATAAGAACATTACTAGCTATAGCCTATGATCTTACTTTGACTTTGGAAGAGACATTATTTTCTTTCTGGTCAGAACAAACACTGGGTGTAAACCTGAGTAATTGAAAGATATCTAGATTGTGCCCAGCCAGGCCTTTAATCCTAGCTAATAGGGAAAAGACACAGTAATTACCACTTGTGTTGGATTAAAATCAAAGTGACTTTACTGTTCTGGTGTACTTGCCAGCTCAGTAGTTTGTGTCTTAGAGCACCCATTTTGAGAAAAAAAAATTAAAAAAAAAAGACCTTGCAGAGCTACTTAGAATGTTTGCTTTGTTCATTTGTTTCTTTGTGCAACAGCAAAATTATTCTTTGTTTCTAATCCTAGTTTTCTTGTCTGTGGACATCAGAACTCTCGGTTCTTCAGTCTTCAACTATGTAGTTTGCACTAGTGGTTTCTTGATGTTTATCAGGCTTTTGGCCTCATATAAGGGTTGTTTCCCTGGTCCTGAGGTTTTCAAAAATGAACTAAGCCATGCTATCAGCTTCTACGGATAGAAGCTGCATATGGCTTCTCTCAGGGCCTGTCAGCCAATTTGGTCACATGGCCCATTACTCTAATTCATCTTCTCACAGTTATTGCAGTACTTAGTTTTCTCATTCCTATGACAATTTTTTTTTGGAAAAATTAGTTTAAGGATGGGATTATTTGTAGCCTACAATATAGGGGTATTTTCCATCATGACAGTAAAGGCATAGTGGCAGATGTATGTATAAGGTGGCCTGTGATTCTGCATCAGCAGCCAGGAAACAAAAAGAGATAACTCCTCGAACTCAGCTTGCTTTCTTGTTTATTCAATCTGTGACAGAAGCCAGAGTAGTGCCAAATGAATTGGGGTGAGTCTTCCCACCCCAGTTAAACTTTTTTGAAAATGCTTTCAGAGACTTGTCCAGAACTGCTTCTCCTGAGTGTTTCTAAGTCCAGTCACATTGACATTACAGATTAACCCTCATGGATTTTTTGTTGTTATTGTTGTTCTGTCTCTCTGGGGAAATCTGCCTAGTGCAGTCAGGGTGATTCAGGAACCATGGCATGGGCTGCTTCCTCTGGTTTGTACTCAGCATAGAAGCTTAGAGTTTGCATTTTGGCCAAACTTCCCATAGTCCTTCCCCACTGGACTTTGTTTCCTTCTAAAATACAGTCCTCCAAGTTCATCTGAACCACCAAATGGAGTAACCCTGACTTCACAATTCCAGCAAAATATAGTAGTTTCTGTTTCCCTTCTCTTTTTTACCAGGGCAAACCTGTCTACTCTGCTCCATGTCCACTCTTCTTTCAGGATATTTTCCTGTGATTATGCATGACATTTGTCCTGGTATGTGGCCATTTTCTCTGGTATTTAGTTTCTCCTGAAGCTCCTTCAGACACCTCCCTCAGCTCTTGAGGAGAAATATGAGATCAAGTAGGACTAAATGTACCTACAACAAACAGTCATAAAGCAAGATGTCATGCAAATAAAAGCACCCCTGGATGCTTAGCTTTCAAACCTACACCTTCTAGGCTGTTAATGTGCTGTTAGTATTCTGGATGAATAGCCTGAACAGGCTCCTTAACATACTTCTCTAGGGGCACTGGCAGGCCTTTAGGAGTTAGGGGAAAATTCTCAGCTTCTGTTTCAATCCTATTCCATCTTATCCCGGAAGGGATATCTTTCTGGAGACTGACTGAGCAGCTGCTTCCAATTTAAATCAAAACACTCAAGGAATGGCTACCTGAAGCAAACCATTGCTTTAGCAGAACACACTGTATGCTGAGGCCAACCTGGGTTACTTTGTGAATTTCAGTCTGAATTCAGTCAGAATTCCAGTCTGACCTGCAGTGTGAGACCTTATCTCAAACAAAAACAAAACAAACAACACAACAAGCAAAAATCAACCCGAACTCAACAAAAACAACAAAGCAGAAGGGTGAAAGCAAAAGGTGAAAGAAGTACCCCAGTTCCCATAGACTCATGTTTATATTTTGCCTGGGTTGACAGATTTTTCTTTCTAAAGATTTTCTTATCTTCACACATCTCTTTATAACTCAACTACCAAGAGCATTTGTCACTTGTCAGCTTTGTAGCACTGGATAAAGACAGCTCTGGGAAAACCTGCTCTTTGTTCATTTTTGCTTCTTGCTTAAGGGGTCATCTCTTCCCTACTTCCTCTTTTCATCACCTTTCTTAACTTCTTTGGTGATTATATTTCTTTTTGACAATTGTATTTTCTTTTTTCATTTTTATAAAACGTTGTGCATATATAACATATATAACAAAATGCTTTAATGTATAATTATATTTTTGGATGATTAGGACCAACCAATTGATATATGCATCACAGCACATAGCTACTTTTTTTGAGGGGACAACAGTTTGCAATCACTCTCTTAGCATTACCCACCCCCACTTGTGATCATCTTGCTTGTGCCTCTGAATGGAGTTTATAGGAGTATGCCACCATACTCTTCTTAGTTTTCCTGTCCCTCTGGTAATGAGCATGGAACCCAGGGTCTCATACACACTAGCAAAGCCCTCTACCATTAAGCTACATGTTCAACTAAGTGTTTTAAGTAGCAAAAATCTTCTGCCAATGTCTATTCCATTTGCCTTTCTGAATGAAGATTGAGCATCTTACCCAAGGTTCTCCTTCTTAAAAAACAAGACAGGAGCCTACCACAGAGGGCCTTTGAAAGACTTTACCTAGCAGGGTATTAAAGCAGATGCTGAGACTCATAGCCAAACTTTGGGCAGAGTTCAGGGAATTTTATGAAAAAAGGAGGAGATAGAAAGACCTGAAAGAGTCTGGAGCAACACAAGGAGAAAAACAGAATCAAAGAATCTGGGCCTAGGGGTCTTTTCTGAGACTGATACTCCAACCAAGGACCATTCATGGAGATAACCTGGACCCCTTGCACAGAGGTAGCCTGTGGCAGCTCAGTCTCCAAATGGGCTCCCTAATAAGGGGAGCAGGGACTTTCTCTAACATGAGCTCAGTGGCTGGCTCTTTGATCACCTCCCCCTGAGGGAGGAGTATCCTGACCAGGCCACAGAGGAAGACTATGAAAGACAGTCCTTATGATACCTTATAATCTAGGGTCATATGGAAGGGGAGGAGGTCCTCCACTATCAGTGGACTGGGGAAAGGGCATAGGAGGAGATGAAGGAGGAGGGAGGTCGGGATTAGGAGAGAAAGAGGGTGGGGCTACATCTGGGATACAAAGTGAATAAACCGAAATAAATAAAAAATTATATTTAAAAAATTAATACCAGTAAATGAGAGAAAGGAAAAAAATCATGACTCTTTGGAATTAAGTGAACTGCTTGTTTAAATAAAGGTTTATTTTTATCATTTGCAAACAAACAAACAAACAAACAAACAAAAAAACCAACTAAAATCATGTTAGTCAGTATTCCGTCACTGTGAAAACATACCTGATAAAGTTACCTTAAAGGAGAAAGATACTATTCTGTCTCACAATACAAGACCATGGTTACTTGGTTCTGATGCTTTGGGTCTAATGTTAGGCAGTACATCATGGTAAAAACTCACATCATAGAATCTAAGAAACAAAAGAGAAAGAAAAGAAGAAGCTGGAATCCCACAGTCCCCTACCTTTTATAATTTCTACAACTTCTGAACAGTACCAGGATAGAGACCAGGCCTTTAACATGTGAACATTAGTGGAACAACTTGATTCAAAGAATAGCTACAATATGTGACTGTAGTCACCATATTGCACAATAGATCTCCTGTAAAATTTCCTATTTAACCAAAATCTTGAAGCACTTCACCAACATCTTATCATCTACAACCACCTTCCAATGCCCAGTACTTCCAGCCCCTGGTAACCAAATTAGTTACTTTTCTCATCTTTATGACAAAATACCCCATAGAAGCAACTTAGTGAAAGAAGGATTTATTTTGGCTTATGCATTCAGAGGTATTTCATTATGGTAGAGAAGGCATTCCAGAGTGACTCCATGTGCAGAGAGATCTTGGGCTAGGAAGCAGAAACAGAACCTGGACACAGGAGTGAAGACACCTACATACATACCTGCATACATAAGTGTACATAATTATTCAGTTTTGTGTGTATATCAAATGTTTATAAAGATTTGGAGCAACAAGACAATGAAGGCACTCTCATTCATTTCTAGTGAAAATGCAAAACCACATTCTTTTGCAACAGTTAGAGGATTTGAACAATTTGGGAAGTTGTAGCATGTGCCCACAATGACTACCAAGTAGGAAATTCTGGACAATTCCAGGAGATTGGGCCTGGCAGATAGCTCTGAGAAGGGATTTTCAGAGGAGTCCATGGAAGTTGGGCCTTACAGGCACATATATTCTTGTAATGCTAGCATATAGTGGAAACTGGGGCAGAAATATCATTTGGTTGAGACTATTCTAGGCTTCATACTTAGTTCAATGTCAGCCTGAGCAACTCAGTGAGACTCTGTCTTACAATAAAAAGTGAAATAGTAGACTAGAAATACAGTTATACAGTTCTGTGGTGGAGTATCTACATGCATGAGGTCTTAAGTTTGATCTGAGTGTCACAGAAAAAGAAAAAATGTGGGAGCTGAGTAGAAAGTCAGTATAAGCATGCAACATTGATAATTGACAATTAAAAACTGAGACCTCTGAAGACATGAGAGCCCGAGGTGTTAACCCAGAACATAAAAACAACAAAACCAAATGAATATTGTCTTAGTTTATGGTTATTATTGCTGAGACTAAACACCATGTCCTAAATCAACTTGAGGAGAAAAAGGTTTACTTGGCTTAAATTTCCATATCACACTGTTCATCATCAAATATAGTCAGGGCAGGAATTCAAACACAGCAGGAACCTGGAGGCAGGAGCTGAGATCATGGAGTGATGCTACTTACTGACTTGTTCCCATGCTTGCGCAGACTGATTTATTTTTTATTTCTTTTAAATAATTACAGCTTATTCACTTAGTATCCCAGCTGTAGCTCCCTCCCTAATTCTCTCCCAATCCTACCCTCCCTCTCTCATATCCACCCATGCCCCTCCCCAAATCTACTGATAGGGGAGGCCCTCTTCCCCTTCCCTCTGACCCTAGTCTAACAGGTCTCATCAGAACTGGTTGCATTGTCCTCCTCTGTGGACTGGTAAGGCTGCTTCCCCCTCAGAGGGAGGTGATCAAAGAGCCAGGCTCTGAGATCATGTCAGAGAAATTCCCTGTTCTCCTTACTAGGAAACCCACTTGGACACTGAGTTACCATAGGCTACATCTGTGCAGGGGTTCTAGGTTATCTACATGTATGGTCATTGGTTAAAGTATCAGTCTCAAAAAAGACCCTGTGCCCAGATATTGTGGTTCTGTTGCTCTCCTTGTGGAGCTCTTGTACCCTGCAGGTATTTCTATCTCCCCATTCTTTCATAAGACTCCCTGCACTATGCCCAAAATTTAACTATGAGTTTCAGCATCTGCTTTGATACTTTGCTGGGTAGAGTCTTTCAAAGGCCCTCTATTGATAGGTTCCTGTCTTGTTTTCTTCCTCTTCTGATGTACATCCCATTTACCTTTCTGAGTAAGGATTGATATCTTACCGAGGGTCCTCCTTTTTGCTTAGCTTCCTTAGGTGTACAGATTTTAGTAAGTTTATCCTATATTATATGTCTAATATCCACTTATAAGTGAGTATATACCATGTGTGTCTTTCTGCTTCAGTGATACCTCATTCAGGACGATCTTGTCTAGTTCCCACCATTTGCCTGCAAATTTCATGATTTCTTTGTTTTTAATTGCTTACTAGTGTTCCATTTTGAAAATATACCTCAACTTCTGTATCCATTCCTCCATTGAGGCACATCTGGGTTGTTTCCAGGTTCTGGCTATTACAAAAAGGGCTGCTATGAACATGGTTGAGCAAGTGTCCTTATTGTGTACTTGAGCATATTTCGAATATATGTCTAGGAGTGCTATAGTTGAATTTTGAGAAAGCACTATTCCTAATAGTCTGAGAAAGTGCCAGACTGATTTCCAAAGCAGTTGTACAAGTTTACATTCTCACCAGCAATGGAGGAGGGTTCCACGTTCACCACATCCTATCCAGTATATGTTGTCACTTGGATTTTTGAATTTAGCTATTCTGATGGGTGTAAGGTGAAATCTCAGGGTGGTTTTGATTTGCATTTCCCTGATGACTAAGGATGTTGAGCATTTCTTTAAGTGTTTTTCGGCCATTCAATATTCCTCTATTGAGGATTCTCTGTTCAGGACTGTACCTCATTTTTTAATTGGATTACTTGATTTGTTGCTTTCTAACTTCTTGAATTCTTTATATATTTTGAAAATTAGCCCTCTGTCAGATATAGGGTTGGTGAAAATCCTTTTCAGTCTGTAGGCTGTCATTTTGTTCTGATGACAGTATCCTTTGCTTTGCAGAATTTTTCAGTTTCATGAGGTCCCATTTATTTATTATTGATCTTAGAGCCTGCTCTGTTGGTGTTTTTTTTTTTTTTCTTTCAGGAAGTTGTCTCCCATGCCAATGAGTTCAAGGTTCTTCCCCACTTTTTTTTTTTTTTTAAACAGGTGTAGGCTGTCTGGTTTTATGTTGAGGTCTTTGATCCACTTGGACTTTAGTTTTGTGCAGGGTGATAAATATAGATGTATTTTCATTTTTCTACATGTAGACATCAGTTAGACCAGCACTGTTTGTTGAAGATGTTATTTTTTTTTCCATTGTATGGTTTTGGCTTTTTTAATCAAAAATCAAGTATCCTAAGGTGTGTGGGCTTATTTCTGGGTCTTTTGTTTGAGTCTATTGTTTGACTGTTTGATCCATCATTCTGTTTCTATGACAGTACTACGCAGTTTTTTAATGAAATTTTAATTTTTTGTATTACAGTTTATTCACTTTGTATCCCAGCTATAGCCCACTCCCTCATTCCCTCCCAATTACATTCTCCCTCCCTCATCTCCTCCCCTGCCCCTCTCCAAGTCCACTGATAGGGAATATCGTCTTTTACTTCCATCTGACCCTAGCTTATCAGGTCTCATCAGGACTGGTTAGAGTGTCCTCCACTGTGGCATGGCATGGCTGCTATTGCCTCAGAGCGGTGTGGTCAAAGAGCCAGCCACTTATTTCTTGTCAGAGACAGCCCCTGTTCCACATAGAGTTTTTATTACTATTGCTCTGTAATACAACTTGAGATCAGGCATGTAGATACCTCCAGATGATCTGTTGTAGTACAGGATTGTTTTAGCAATTTTGGGTTTTTTGTTTTTCTACATGAAGATGTGAATTGTTCTTTCAAAGTCATAAAAATTGTTTTGGTATTTTGATGGTAACTCCATTGAATCTGTAAATCGTTTTTGGCAGGGTGGCCTTTTTTGCTACGTTAATCCTACCAACCCATGAGCATAGATTTGATGTTTTTTCAGACAGGTCTTTTAATTTATTTGTTAGAGTCACCCCAAGGTACTTTATGTTTATAGTAGCTATTGTGAAGGGTGTTGTTTCCCTAATTGCTTTCTCAGCCCGTTTCTCTTTTGCATACAGGAGGGCTTAAATTTTTTTTTGAGTTAATTTTTTATCCCTACTTTGTACTAGGTGTTTATCAGGTGAAGGAGTTCACTGGTTGAATTTTTGGAGTCACTCCGCATACTATCATATCATCTGCAAATAGTGATACTTTGACTTCTTCCTTTCCAAATTGTATCCCCTTGATCTCTTTTAGTTGTCTTATTGCTCTAGCAAAGACTTCAAAAACTGTGTTGAATATATAAGGAGAGAGTGGGAAGCCTTGCCTTGTCTCTGATTTCAGTGGGAATGATTTAATTTTTTTCTCTGTTTAGTTTGATGTTGGCTATAGGTTTGCTGTATACAGTCTTTCTTATGTTTAGGAATATGCCTTGTATCCCTGATCTCTCCAAAACTTTAAACATGAATATGTATTGGATTTTGACAAATGATTTTTCAGCATCTCAGGAGATGATCATGTTGTTTTTGTCCTAAAGTTTTTTTTATGGTGGATTACATTGATGGATTTTCATATATTGAACCATCCATGCATGCCTAGGATGAAGCCTACTTGGTCATGATGGATAATATCTTTGATGTGTTCTTGGATTTTTTTTGCAATTATTTTATTGAGTATTTTTTCATCAATGTTCATAAGAGAGATAGGTCTGAATTTTTTTGTTGTTGTTGGGTCTTTTTGTAGTTTAGGTATCAAGGTGACTGTGGCTTCATAGAATGAATTTGGTAATGTTCCTTTTGTTTTTATTTTGTGAAAGAGTTTGAAGAGAATTGGAGCTAGCTATTCTTTGAAGGCCTGGTAGAATTCTGCATTGAAACCATCTGGCCCTGGGCTGTTCTTGGAAGGGAGACTTTTGACTACTGCTTTATTTTCTGTGGGAGATAGAATATATTTACCTGATCTTGATTTAATTTTGGTAAATGGAGTTTATAAAGGAAAATTTCCATTTCATTCAGATTTTTAAATTTTGTGGTGTATAGGCTTTTGTTTTATTTATTTATTTATTTATTTATTTTATTAGTTACAGTTTATTCACTTTGTATTCCAGCTCTAGCCTCGTTCCCCAACCACTCCCAATCCCATCCTACCTCCCTCTTCTTCTCCTATGACCCTCCTCCATTCCAATGATAAGGGAGGGCCTCCTCCCCTTCCATCTGACCATAGTCTATCAGGTCTCATCAGGACTGGCTTCTTTGTCTTCCTCTGTGGACTGGTAAGGCTGCTTTCCACTCACATGGAGATGATCCAAGAGCCAGCCCATAATTTCATGTCAGACATGGTCCCTGGTCCTTTTATTGGGAAACCCTCTTAGATACTGAGGTGCCTTGGGCTAATTCTATGCAAGGGTTCTATGTAATCTCCATGCATGGTCCTTGTTTGGAGTATCAGTCTCAGAAAAGACCCCTGGTCCCAGATTTTTTGGTTCTGTTGCTCTCCTTGTGGAGCTCCTGTCCTTCCAGTTCTTTCTATCTTTTCCTTCTTTCATAAGATTCCCTGCTCTCTATCCAAAGTTTGGCTATGCATCTCAGCATATGTTTTGATACCTTGCTGGGCAGAATCTTTAAGAGGCCCCCTGTGATGGGCTCCTGTCTTGTTTTCTGTTTTCTCCCTCTTCCAATGTCCATCTCAGTTGCCTTTCTGAATGAAGATTGATCATGTTACCTATGTTCCTCCTTCTTGATTAGCTTCCTTAAGTATACAGATTTTAGTGTGATTATCCTATATTATATGTCTAATATCCACTTATAAGTGAATATGTACCATGTGTATCTTTCTGCTTCAGGGATACCTCACTCAGGATGATCTTTTCTAGATTCCACCATTTGCCTGCAAATTTCATGATTTCTTTGTTTTTAATTGCTAAGTAGTATTCCATTGTGTAAATATACCACGATTTCTCCATACATTACTCAACTGAGGGACATCTGGGTTGTTTCTGGCTTCTGGCTATTATAAATCTGCTACAAACATGGTTGAGCAAATGTCCTTGTTGTATACTTGAGCATCTTTTGGATATATGCATAGGAATGGAATAGTTGGGTCTTGAGGTAGCACTATTCCTATTTGTCTGAGCCCAGGTTGATTTCCAAAGTGGTTGTACAAGTTTACATTCCCACCAGCAGTGTAATAGGGCTCCTCTTTCTCCACATCCTCTCCAGCATACATTGTCAATTGAGTTTTTGATCTTTGCTATTCTGATGGATGTAAGGTGAAATCTCAGGGTGGTTTTGATTTGCATTTCCCTGATGACTAAGGATGTTGAGCATTTCTTTAAGTGTTTCTCTGCCATTTGATGTTCCTCTATTGAAAATTCTCTGTTTAGCTCTATACTCTGTACCCCAGTTTTAAATTTGGTTACTTGATTTGTTGCTGTTTAACTACTTAAGTTCTTTATATATTCTGGATATACACCCTCTGTCAGATATAGGGTTGGTGAAAATCCTTTCCCAATATGTAGGCTGTTGTTTTGTTCTGATGACAGTGTCCTTTGCTTTACAGTAGCTTTTCAGTTTCATGAGGTCCCATTTATTTATTGTTGATCTTAGACTCTTCTCTGTTGATGATTTTTTCAGGAAGTTGTCTCCCATGCCAATGAGTTTAAGGTTCCTCCCACTTTTTTTTTTTTCTAACAGGTGTAGGCTGTCTGGTTTTATATAGAGGTCTTTGATCCACTTGAATTTTAGTTTTGTACAGGGGGATAAGTATGGATCTATTTGCAATTTTCTACATGGAGGCATCCAGTTAGTCTAGTACCATTTGTTGAAGATGTTATATTTTTTCCATTGTATGGCTTTGGTGTCTTTTTCAAAATTATTTGTCCATAAGTGTTTTGGTTTATTTCTGTGTCTTCAATTTTATTCCATTGATTGACCATTCTGTTTCTATGCCAGTACCATGCCATTTTTTCAGGGATGGAGATACCTTCAGAAGATCTTTTATTGTAGAGGATATTCTTAGTGATTCTGGGTTTCTTGTTATTCCATATGAAGTTGAGAATTTTTCTTTCAAGGTCTGTAAAGAAATGATGTTGGTAATTTGATAGGAATTGCATTGAATCTGTGGATTGCTTTAGGTAAGATGGCCATTTTTACTATATTAATCCTGCCAAGCCATGAGCATGAGAGATCTTTCCATCTTCTGATATCTTCTTCTAATTCTTTCTTCAGAGACTCGAACTTTTTTTCAAACAGGTCTTTCACTTGGTTGGTTAGAATTACCCCAAGGTACTTTATGTTATTAAAGTGGCTATTGTAAAGGGTGTAGTTTCCCTAATTTCTTTCTTGGCCCTTTTGTCTTTGGTATACAGGAGAGCTTCTGATTTTTTTTTTTTTGAGTTGATTTTGTATCCAGCCACTTTGTTGAAGGTGTTTATCAGCTGAAGGAGTTCTCTGGTTGAATTTTTGGAATTGCTTATGTATACTATCATATCATCTGCCAGCATTTTCTTTTATTTGATGTTTATTTCTAAAGCCAAGTACAAATATCATCAAAAGACTGAGATGATATCTATAGGCTAACAGAAGACTCAAAGGTAGCATACCCCTGTAGTCCATGTACATGTGAAACTACACAGGAAGATAACAAATTCGTGGCCAGCTTGGGCTATAGGGAGAGATGCTATCCCACAAAACTGTATGCACAGCTCACTTCTAAACATGAGGACTTTAATGAATGATTAATGCTGCAGTTTCTTTACAGTTGCAAATGGCTATGACTATCAAATATATTTTTAAAGAACACTTGACAGCTCTTTCCTTCTTAGACATGTAATTATTATTGAAACCAACTTTGTCAATTTCCAGTAAGTCACTGGAGTTTATAGTTAACATATGGTACTAATCTGAGACAACTATGATTCCTGGTCTAGAGCAGATATATACAGAAGGTAGCTTTGCCTTAAACTACACTATGTGTTTATATAGCTTCTTCCAAGTACTTAAGGAAAGCTCGTACCTGAGGCTGAAATTCATAGAGTCTCTGCCATTGACAGTCACCTTTTGCTATGAGGCTCCTTAGAATACTAAAATCTGAGGAAGCTCAAGTCCCTTATATAAAATTGGATAGTGTTTGCATCCCCCTGTGGACATTACACCATCTCTACATATGTGATGCAAGGAGCCCAAGAGATGGCTCAATGGCTAACATCTCTAATTGCTCTTTTAGAAGATTGGAGTTTAGTTCCCAGGACTCTTCTTCTGATATTCTCTTGTGGCCTATATGCACATCTGCACACACATGGTACACATAAACTCATGCACACATGAGCATTGTTTTTTGGGGTAAAAAATGATTTATTTAAGAGAATTTAAGAGTCAAGGACACTAAAATAAAGCCTACAAAATCAGCCAACCTGGTCTTATAGGAGTTCACAGAGATTGAACCAACTACCAGGGAGCCTACAGGACTGGCCTAGGCCCTCTGTATATAATGTTACGGTTGTGTAGCTTGGTCTTCTTGTGAAACTCCTAGCAAGGAGAGCAGGGAATGTCTCTGACTCTTTCTCCTGCTTTAGAGACCCTTTCCTTCTACTGGATTGCCTCTTCTAGCCTCAATAGGAGAAGATGCACCTAGTCTTATTGCAACTTTGTTGATTGATATGTCACGGTTGATTGATATCCATAAGAGCCCTGCCCTTTTCTCAAGAGAAATGGAGGAGTGGATGGGAGTTTCAGAGAGGAGGTGGAAGAAAGGACTGGGAGGAGAGGAGGGAAGGGAGACTGTGGTCAGGAAGTAAAAAGAAAGAAAAAAATGCATAGTTTTGAAATTACCACTCCAAAAATAATAAAAGTATGCATCATTCTCTGGGAAAAAAGGAGAATCTGATATAATGGAAATAATTGTTTTTTTTTTAGATATAACAAAGATTTATGTAGCATTTTTGCTTAGAGCAATCTTTTTTAACTTTTATTAATTACACTTTATTCATTTTATATCCCCCCATAAGCCCCTCCTTCCTCCCCTCCCGGTCCCACTCTCTCCCCTCCTTTCTGCATGCATGCCCCTCCCCATGTCCACTGATTGGGGAGGTCCTCCTCTCCTTCTTTCTGATCTTAGTCTATCAGCAATATTTAATTAAATATAAACCAGTGAGTCTAACTTCTTTTTTTTTATTTTTCTTTTTAGTTACATTTTGTTAACTCTGTGTCCCAGCTGTATCCCGCTCCCTCATTGAAATAATTGTTATAATTAACAGGAAAATTAAAAAAAAAAACCTACATGTACAGCCCAAATACAACTTGTATAAGCTTAACTACTTAGTTAATTTCAGTAATCATATAGAATTTGTCTAACTATTTAGGATCCATGGTTAGTCAAATCTGTAGCTGAAGAACCTGTAGAAACAGATGTCCAACTGTAAGGCCATTATCCTGTCTTTCCAGCCACATAGAACCGGTTGGTTTTGAATTTAATTTGTAAGTGGATAGCAGCAAGAATTATGGTAATTACTGAGGCACTTTCAAGAAGTATACTGAATGTTCCAGCAGAGCAGAAGTAAGTTTGGGACAACAGAAGGAAACCTGATAGGTAGATACCTGGTTTTCAAGTGCCAACAGCTTTTCCTTCTTCCACTTCTTTACATCAATCTGTTCTAATCCTCCTATACTAACAAAGAGCCATGTGTCACAGGCAATTTCCTTATTCGTCTAATGGCTTGTCTAGGCAACCAGTACAAGGGAGCTAGGATAATATACATAATGTACATAATATACAACATGTGGAGCTAGGACATGTGGAAGCTGGATGCTCTCCTCTAGAAAATATTTGGGAAAACCAAGGATCTGCATGGATAACAAGCACTACCTCCTAACATGGAGAGATGCATTGCCATTTTCTCTAAGGAAAGCATGAAAGGAAACAGAACAGCTGGGGCAGAAGGGAGTAGGAGAACCTTAAGCAAGCTCTTTTCAGATCCTTTGTGCTTGAAGATCCCAGACTGTGAACACATTGCTTCTGGTTATTTGATGTAGTCCAACTTTTTAATTCCACGTGGGTTTTATATTGTTTTATATTGTTTAAGCCACCCAAAAGAGTTTCACACATAATACAAAACACACACATGAAAAAGAAAGCCAAGGTTTGCATTTTTTTCAAAACCCTTCATTATGCTTAACATCTTTTGAGGGGGTTCAAATTCTTTCTGGCATTATATTCTCCACTCCTGGCCTGTTCACAAACAATGCTGTTGTATAATAAGTATGACAGTGGAGCCCACTTATATGCTTATTTGTTTGGGTGGTGTAAGTGCAATCTTTTGAGAAAAGAAAATTGGAGCATTTGTTTATGAAAACTTTATATTGAGTATTTTCTCTATTTGAGGAAAATAAGAAATCAATGTGTTTTGAGCCTTTCAAGTTAGACAATAGTTTGAGAGCATGTCTCTGCATTTTGCAAAAATAATCTATGCATGAATTATTTATCCTTTTTCCCCCCTTAAGAATAAAGAACCACTTGGCATCTAAACTTTACAGAACTTACAAACTATAAACACAGATTGGAAGTAAGTATGCACATAGGTGTCTCTCTCTTCTGCCCTCTCTCTCTCTCTCTTCCTCCTTTTCTATCTTTTCTTCCCTCCCTCCTTCTACTTCTCTGTAGAGAAGAAATCTAAGGTCAGTACTGCCAAGTCAAATGCTCTAGAAAAGAATTACTTGTGTCTATGAATAGAAATTAAAGGAGTCCAGAGTTGATTTTAATTATTTATGTGACAAATCATTGTGTAGAAAACTGAGAATGAAGTTGTTATTGTCTAAGGAATTTTAATGTATGTTCACTACTATAACTTGACTACCTACCACTGATTGATAGCCTTATAGAAGGATTATTGCTGAAGCCTCAAAGCAAGTAAGTGCTTTACCTATCTCCAGTTGACAGCTGCTTTCAATGCACGAGTTTGTTTTCTCCAATGGACTCTCACTGGTTGGGAAAACCACACTTAAGTGTAGTCCTCATCTAGCAATAGATGGTCAACTTGAAACATATCTGTGTAGATTTTTGGACTCATGTTGTTTTGTTTGAGAATTTTTTTTATCTTACTGGTATTTTGCTTGTATATTATGTTTTCTGATTTTGTGTTTTTATGTTTCTGTGTATCTGTTTCTTGGGCTTCCTCTTTTTCTTTTTTGTTTATCTTTATATCTTTATTTTGTTTATTTGCCTGTTTGTTTTCATGGAGTTGGGTGGGTGGAAAAATGTGGAGGATCTGGGAGAAGGTGAGGGAAGGATTATTGTGATCAGAATACATTGCATGAAAAAATGTTTTCAATTGAAAAAATAAAACAAAACCAAAGTATGTGCTTTATCTTTATTTGTGTTTCTGTTGCTGAAAACAACTTGGGGAGTAAGGTTTATTCATCTTACACTTCCAGATCATAGTCCATCATTGGAGGAAGTCAGGACAGGAACTTTAAACAGAGCAAAACCCTGGGGGCAGGAGCTGATGCAGAGGCCATGGTACAACACTGCTTCCTGACTTGCTCCCACAGATTTCTCAGCCTGATTTTTTTTTTTTAAATAAAACCCAGTACCACAAGCCCAGGGGATGGTATCACCCATCAATGACTAATTAAGAGTCATTTAGCTGGGTCCATCAAACACTAGTTAGGAAATGCCCTACAGGCTTGTATAAACGTTATTTTCACAAAACTGTTTGTTTCTCAGTTTCTCTCTTAACCCAGCTATCACACAAATAACTGAGACTCATATTTGTTTAACAATAAGCATCTCAACACAACAACTGAGCAGTTATTACTTTATTCTTAACCCTCTAATCTAATCTGGTTTCCTTCCAACATACATCCAGAAGTTCTTGCACTTTGTCGCTTTCCTTACTGAACACTCTTTTGGTCCCTCCGGGACATCTGCTTGTGGCTGAATCTGCTATTTCCTCTTCTCTACTCCTCACTTGGCTGGCAGGAAGTCTAGCCCTATTCTCTCCCTTGTTCATCAATTGGCTATAACCTGCTTTGTTGGCATGTCAGGGGACAACTGGGGAGCAGTGTTTATAGAACATTGAGGCAGGAGATTCTCAGAACAGGGATTGCCACCAGATATGGGAGGGTGTAATTTAAATAAGCATTTAAATTACATAAGCATTTAAATTACACAATAACTTTATGCCTACAGGCTGGCTTACAACTTGATTTTTGGAGGCATTTGTTCAGTTGAGGTTCCCTTCTCTCTGATCACTCTAGCTTATGATAAATCATCATAAATCTATATAGCACAGTGCTTTACAAAATTATTACATTCTTTGTTTAAAGCAATTGTAAGAAGTTGGTCAGTATTTACTGATTTTTTGTGTCAAAGATTACTGAAGTTCTGACATGCAAAGTAGGATGCATATATTGCTTATGTTCATACTAAGCAGTAAAGCTTGCAAATTAATTTTTCTTGTTAAATGTTTGGATTATCATATATTAATTATACATAATCATGACATTTTCATACATATATATTTCAATCATATTCACCCTTGCTGCATTCTCTTATCCCTCTTCCCAACTAGCCCCCCTTCTGCTTTCATGCCTAGTGTTTGTGACCCAATGAATTTCACTTGGTTTGCTACACAAGGGTTATTGTTTACAGGAGCACATGCACCTTGTAAGAGGTTGTATCAGGGCTGGAGAGATGGCTCAGTAGTTAAGAGCCCTGACTGCTCTTCCAAAGGATCTGGATTTAATTCCCAGCACCCACGTGGCAGCTCAGATCTGACAAACTCACACAGACATACATGCAGTCAAAAGACCAATGTACATTAAAAATAAATAAATAAAATTTAAAAAGAGGATATATCACCAATAAGAATATCTCTCCCTTCCCCTATTAATTATTGTCTGAGTACAAATCCTCAGGGAAGAGGGCTTGAGCTGCAGTTAAGAAAATGCCTCCATAAGATTGGGTTTTAGGCAAGCTTGTAGGGCATTTTATAGAGTAGTGTTTAATTGGGGAAGGTTCAGTCCATTGTGGGTGGTGTCATCCCTGGGCTAGTGGTTCTGGGTTCTATAAGAAAAGCTGAGCAAGGCATGAGGAGAGGAGCAAGCAAGTAAGCAGCATGACCTCTGCATCAGCTCCTGCTTCCAGGTTCCTGCCCTGTTTTTGAGTTTGTGCCCTGACTTCCTTCAATGATAATCAGCATTGCAGAAGTCTAAGCCAAATAAACTCTTTCCTCCCCAAGTTGCTTTGATCATGTTATTTCATCACAGCAATTGTAACCCTAACTAAGACAAATTAGTACCAGGATGGTGGGGTATCGCTGTGACAGACCTGACTCTGTATTAGGAACAATTGTGGAAGGACTTTGGAGTTTTGAGTGAGAAAAATCACTGAGTGCTCAAATCTTGGTAAAGAGTTCTTTGGGAGCTTGAAAGATAAGAATGTTGAGAACATTTAAGATGATGGATGCCTGGGTAGTATAGTTTCAGAGGGAAGTTTAAAGACCGTCAAGGCCATTTGCTGAGTTGAGAGTCTGTGACTCTGGTCAACTAGAGTTAAAGAGTCAGACACAATTAACAAGAGACCAGAACCAATTAAACCTTTGTTACTGGAACAACTGATACAGGTCATCTAAAGATAAGAAATTAGCAGTGATCGAGACCAGCATCACTGAGGTGAAATCTTCTAGAAAGTGTTTCCTCTACATCCTTACACAGAGAAACTGTGTTCCAGAAGCAGCCAAGGTTGTACCTCGTGTTGGCAGTTGAATTGGTACTGTGTAAAGAGTTACCCAGGTGGTACTGGTTTTGAAGTCATGAGGGGGTCATGGAGAGAAGCTGAGGCTTGGCACTGTGAGAGGCCAGGAGAGGCCATTGCTGAAGGTGCAGACTTAGTAGTAAGTGAAGGCCCAGGATTGAAGGGGTCATGTAGAAAAATTGAGGCTTGGCACCATGAAGAGAGCCTATAAGAGGCTATTCGTGAAAGTGCAGCCAAGTTGCAGCAGAAGACCCCAGTGTTTTGGAGATGTCAATACCATGGGACTACTACCAAAACCAGCAGCATTGGTGAAGTGGAGCCAGCTGGAGCCTAGAAGACAAGCTGTATGTGCTACAGAGGGCAGAGTGGAAGAAGTGACCCAAGCCTTTGGAAGAGTCCAGGAAATCATGAGTGAATTCCACATAACTGGACATTGAGTTATTTGCACTGTTGGAGTTTCATATTGTTTTGTTCACATTGTTACTGTGCTCTGGTTCTTCACCTTTGAAGTAAGAAAGTCTTTAGCTTAAATTTGATTTTGTAGGGGTCCACAGTTGTGACATTTTAGACTTTTAAATAAAAAACGGATTTTTAAAATTATTTTTATATTATAGTTTTTTTATTAATTACACTTTATTCACTTTGTATCCCCACATAAGCCCCTCCCTCCTTCCCTCCCAGTCCCACCCTCCCTCCCCTTTCTTCACACATGCCCCTCCCCAAGTCCACTGATAGGGGAGGTCTTTCCTTCTGATCTTAGTCTATCAGATCTCATCAGGAGTGGATGCATTGTCATCTTCTGTGGCCTGGTAGGGCTTCTTCCCACTCAGGAGGAGGTGATTAAAGAGCAGGCCAATTAGATTATGTCAGAGGCAGTCCCTGTTCCCATTACTATGTAACCTAGTTGGACACTAAACTGTCATGGGCTACATCTGTGCAGAGGTTCTAGGTTATCTCCATGCTTGGTACTTGGTTGGAGTATGAGTCTCTGGAAAGACCCCTGTGTTCAAATTTCTGGTTCTGTTGCTCTCCTTGTGGAGTTCCTGTCCTCTCCAGATCTTACTATTTCCCACTTCTTACATAAGATTCCATGCACATAGTTGGCCATGAGTCTCAGTGTCTGCTTTGATAGTCTGCAGGGCAGAGCCTTTTAGAGGCCTTCTGTGGCAGGTTCCCAGTCTGTTTCTTGTTTTCTTCCTCCTCTGATGTCCTTCCTCTTTGCCTTTCTGGATGGGGATTAAGCCTACTGAAATCTATACATCTAAAGAAACTAATCAAGAGAGAGAACCCTGACTAAAATGCTGACTAAAATTATTTTTATTAATTACAGTTTATTCACTTTGCATCCCCTTGTACTTTCCTCCCTCCTTGCCTCCCAATCCCATCTTGCCTCTTCCCCACCCATGTCCCTTTCCCAGTCCACTGATATGGGAGGTCCTCCTCCCCCTCCCTCTGATCCTAGTCTATTAGGTCTCATCAAGAATGGCTGCATTCTCTTCTTCTGTGGCCTGGTAAGGCTGCTCCTCCCTCAGTCATCCAAGAGCAGGACCATCAGTTCATGTCAGAGACAGTACATGTCCTGATTACTGTTCCCATGGAGGCCATTTGGACACTGAATTGTGATAGGCTACCTCTGTGCAGGGGTTCCAGGCCATCTCCATTAGTGGTCCTTGGCTAGTGTATCAGTTTCAGACAAGACCCCTGTGCCCAGACTTTTTGGATCTGTTGCTCTCCTTGTGGAGCTCCTGTCCTCTCCAAGTTTTTCTTTTTCTTTTCTTTTATTTTAATTTTTATTTTATTTTTCTTATTAGTTACATTTTGTTAATTCTGTATTCCAGCTGTATCCCGTTCCCTCATTCCCTCCCCAATCCCATCCTCCCTCCCTCATCTCCTCCCTGCCCCTTTCCAAGTCCACTGATAGTGGAGGACCTCCTCCCCTTTCATATGACTCCGTTTTGTCAGGTATTTTCAGGACTGGCTGAAAAGTCCTCCTCTGTGGCCTAACAGTACTGCTCCTCCCTTGTGGGGTGGGGAGGTCAAAGAGGCAGTCATTGAGTTCCTGTTAGATATAGTCCTTGTTCCCTTACTATGGGAAACCAATTGATTACTGAGCTATCACGGGTCACATCGAAGCAGAGGTTCTAGGTTTTATCCACTCATGGTCTTTGGTTGAGTGTCCATCTCAGAAAAGACCCTGTGCCCTGTGCCCAGATATGTTTGGTCCTTTTGGAGCTCCTATCTTTTCTACCTCAAACTCCCCTTCTTTCATATGATTCCCTGCACTCTGCCGAAGGTTTGGTTATGAGTCTTAATATCTACTTTGGAACAATGCTAGATAGAGTCTTTCAGATGCCTTCTGCGGTAAACTCCTGTCATACCTTCAATGCATATCTCATTTGTCTTTCTAAATGAGGATTGATCATCATACCCCGTGTCTGCTTTCTTGATTATCTTCTTTAGATGTATAGATTTCATTGTTTATCATATCTTTTAGGTCTATATAAGCAAGTATATTCCATGTTTGTCTTTCTCCTTCTGGGATACTTCACACAGAATGATATTTTCTAGATCCCACCATTTGCCTGCAAATTTCATGATTTCCTCTTTTTTGATTGCTGAGTAGTATTCCATTGTGTAAAAATACCACAATTTCTGAATCCATTCCTCCATTGATGGACATCTGGGTTGTTTCCAGGTTCTGGCTATTATAAATAAAGCTGCTACAAACATGGTTGAGCAAATGTCCTTGTTGTGTACTCGAGCAAATTTTGGGTATATGCCTAGCAGTGGTATAGCTGGGTCTTGAGGAAGCACTATTCCTAATTGTCTGAGTAAGCACCAGATTGACTTCCAAAGTGGTTGAACCAGTTTACATTCCCAACAGCAATGGAGGAGGGTTTCCCTTTCTCCACAACCTCTCCAGCATGTGCTATCACTTGAGTTTTTCATCTTGTCACTTGAGCTTTTGATCTTGGCCATTCTGATGGGTGTAAGGTGAAATCTTAGGGTCGTTTTGATTTGCATTTCCCTGATGGCTAATGAGGTTGAGCATTTCTTTAAGTGTTTCTCTGCCATTCCATATTCCTCTGCAGAGAATTCTCTGTTTAGTTCTGTTCCCCATTTTTTAATTGGATTACTTGGTTTGTTGCTTTTCAGCTTCTTTAGATCTTTATATATACTGGATATTAGTCCTCTGTGAGATAAAGGTTTGGTGAAGATTCTTTCCCAATCAGTAGGCAGTCGTTTTGTTTTGATGACAGTGTCCTTTGCTTTACAGAAGCTTTTCAGTTTCATGAGGTCCTATTTATTGATTGTTGCTCTTAGAGCCTGTGCTGTTGGTGTTCTGTTCAGGAAGTTGTCTCCTGTGCCAATGAGTTCTAGGCTGTTCCCCACTTTTTCTTCTAACCGATTTAATGTTATCTGGTTTTATGTTGAGGTCTTTGACCACTTAGACTTTAGTTTTGTGCAGGGTGATAAATGTGGATCTATTTTCATTTTTCTGCATGTAGACATCCAATTATACCAGCACCATCTGTTGAAGATGCTATCTTTTTTCCATTGAATGGTTTTGGCTGCTTTGTCAAAAATCGAGTATTCATAGGTATGTGGGTTGATTTCTGGGTCTTCTATTCGGTTCCATGATCCTCCTTTCTGTTTTTATGCCAATACCATGCAGTTTTTATTACTATTGCTCTGTACAGATTGAGATCAGAGATGGAGATACCTCCAGATGATCTGTTGTTGTATAGGGTTGTTTTGGAGATTCTGGGTTTTTTGTTTCTCCATATGAAGCTGAGAATCTTTTTTTCAAGGTCTGAAAAGAATTGAGTTGGTATTTTGATGGTAATTTTGTTGAATCTGTAGATTGCTTTTGGCAGTATGGTCATTTTCACAATGTTAATCTTACCAATCCATGAGCACGGGAGATCTTTCTGTCTTCTGATATCTTCTTCAATTTCTTTCTTTCAGAGACTTGAAGTTTTTCCCAAACAGGTTTTTCACTTGTTTGGTTAAAGTCACCTCAAGGTACTTTATGTTATTATTGGCTATTGTGAAGGGTGTTTTTTCCCTAATTTCTTTCTCGGCCGTTTTGTCTTTTGTGTACAGGAGGGCTTCTGATTTTTTTGAGTTGATTTTGTATCCAGCCACTTTGCTGAAGGTGTTTGTCAGCTGAAGGAGTTCTTTGGTTGAATTTTTGGGGTCACTCATGTATATTATCATATCATCTGTGAGTAGTGACACTTTGACCTCTTCTTTTCCAATTTGTATCCCCTGATCTCCTTTAGTTGTCTTATTGCTCTGGCTAGGACTTCAAGTACTATGTTGAAGAGATATGGAGAGAGTGGTCAGTCTTGTCTTGTCCCTGATTTCAGTGGGATTGATTTAAGTTTCTCTCCATTGAGTTTGATGTTCGCTGTAGGCTTGCTGTATATTGCCTTTACTATGTTTAATATGTGCCTTGTACCCCTAATCTCTCTAATACTTTAAACATGAATGGGTGTTGGACTTTGTCAAATGCTTTTTCGGGGTCCAAGGAGATGATCATGTGGTTTTTCTCCTTCAGTTTGTTTATGTGGTGGATTACATTGATGGATTTCTGTACGTTGAACCACCCTTGTATGCCTGGGATGAAGCCTACTTGGTCATGGTGGTTGATATCTTTGATGTGTTCTTGGATTCGGTTTGCAAGTATTTTATTGAGTATTTTTGCATCAATATTCATAAGAGAGATAGGTCTGAAGTTCTCTTTTTTGTTGGGTCTTTGTGTGGTTTGGGTATCAAGGTTACTGTGGCTTCATAGAATGAGTTTGGTAATGTTCCTTCTGTTTCTATTTTGTGGAATAGTTTGAGAAGAATTGGTGTTAGCACTTCTTTGAAGGTCTGGTAGAATTCTGCGCTGAAACCATCAGGCCCAGGGCTTTTTTTGGAGGGGAGACTGTTAATGACTGCTTCAATTTCCTTGGGGGATATAGGGCTATTCAGTCTTTCTACCCGATCTTGACTTAATGTTGGTGGATGAAATCTATCAAGAAAATTGTCTGTTTCATTTAGATTCTCAAATTTTGTGGCATATAGGCTTTTGTAGTATGACCTAATGATTGTTTGGATTTCTTCAGTGTCTGTAGTTATGTCCCCCTTTTCATTTCTCATTTTGCTGATTTGGATAGATTCTCTCTGCTTTTTATTTAGTTTGGCTAAGGGTTTGTCTATCTTGTTGATCTTTTCAAAGAACCAGCTTTTTGTTTCATTGATTCTTTGAATAGTTTTATTTGTTTCTAATTGATTGATTTCAGCCCCGAGTTTGATTATTTCCTGCCATCTGCTCCACTTGGGTGTATCTGCTTCTTTTTTTTTCCTAGAGTTTTCATTTGGGCCATTAAGTTACTTGTATGTGATGTTACAAATTTCTTCTTGAAGGCACTTAGTGCTATAAATTTTCCTCTGAGCACTGCTTTCAATGTGTCCCATAAATTTGGGTATGTTGTGCCTTCATTTTCATCGAGTTCTAGGAAGTCTTTAATTTCTTTCTTTATTTCTTCCTTAACCCAGCTGTCATTGAGTAGGAAGTTGTTCAGTTTCCATGTGTGTGTAGGTTTTTGAATATTTCCGTTGTTGTTGATGTCCAGCTTTAGTCCATGTTGGTCCCATAGAATACAAGGGATCATCTCAATCTTTTTAGATCTGTTGAGGCTTGCTTTGTGACCAACTATGTGGTCTATTTTGGAGAAGGTTCTATGAGGTGCTGAAAAGAAGATATACTCTTCAGTTTGGGTGAAAAGATCTGTAGATGTCTATTAGGTCCATTTGATTTATGGACTCTGTAAGTGCTTTTATTTCCCTCTTTGGTTTCTGTCTAGTTGATCTGTCCCTTGGTGAGAGTGGGGTGTTGAAGTCACCCACTATTAGGGTATTGGGATCAATGTGTGGTTTAAGCTTTAATAATGTTTCATTTATGAATATAGGTGCTCTTGTATTTGGGCCATAGATGTTTAGAATTGTGATGTCTTCTTGGTGAATTTTTCCTTTGATGAGAATATAGTGCCTCTCTAAGTCTTTTTTGATTAGTTTTGGTTTAAAATCTATTTTATTAGATATTAGGATAGCCACTCCTGCTTGTTTTTGGGGTCCATTTGCTTTCAAAACTGTTTGCCAGCCTTTTACTCTGAGTTAATATTTATCTTTGTTGCGTAGGTCTGTTTCTTGGATGCAGCAGATTGTTGGTTCCTGTTTCCGCACCCATTCTATCAGTCTGTGTCTTTTTAGTGGAGAGTTGAGTCCATTGATGTTAATAGATAATAATAACCATTGAATGTTATTTCCTATTATTGTGGAGTTGGCAATGTTATTGTGAACCATTGCTTGTTTGCTTTCAGTTTTTGTTGGAAATTATCTTTAACCTATGTTTTCTTGGGTGTATTTGTTTTCATTGGATTGGAATGTTCCTTCTAGTATCTACTGTAGGGCTGGGTTGCTGTTTAAATATTGCTTAAGTTTAGTTTTGTGTTGGAATATTTTATTTTCTCCATCTATGCTGATTGAAAGCTTTGCTGGGTATAGTAGTCTAGGTTGGCATCTGTGGTCCTTTAGGGCTTGCATGATATCTTCCCAGGCCCTTCTGGCTTTCATAGTTTCTCATGAGATGTCCGGTGTGATTCTGATAGGTTTGCCTTTATATGTTACTTGGTCTTTTTCCCTTGCTGCTTTTAGTATCTTTTCTTTGTTCTGTAGATTAAGTGTTTTGACTAGGATGTGACGTGAGGAGTTTCTTCTCTGGTCTCATCTATTTGGTGTTCTGTAGGCCTCTTGTATGTTTGTGGACATCTCTTTCTTTAGGTTGGGAAAATTTTCTTCTATGCTTTTCTTGAAAATATTTTCTGGACCTTGTAGCCTGTACTCCTCTTCTTCTTTAATTCTTATTATTCTTATATTTTGCCTTTTCATGGCATCCTGATTTCTTGGATCGTTTGTGTTTGGGATTTTTCTGATTTTATTTTTGCTTTGAGAGAAGTATCAATTTCTGTGAGTGTATCTTCAGCACCCGAGATTCTCTCTTCTATCTCTTGTATTCTATTAGTGATGCTTACCTTTGTAATTCCTTCTCTTTTCTCTAAGTTCTTCAGTTCCAGGGTTTTCTTGGTTTGTGTTTTCTTTATTGATTCTAATTCTGTTTTCATGTCTTGCAACATTTCCTTCATCTGTTTGAATGTGTGTTCCTGTGTCTCCAAGATGGTCTCTATTTTTTTGTTTCCTCTCTTAGTGCCTCTGCTTCTGCCTCCAATTGTTTGGTTATATTTGCATGTGTTTCTTTAAGAGCTTCTTCATTAACTTCGTTTTTCTTTGTTTCTATTTGGGAGGCCAAATCGTTAAGGGATTTATTTGTATCCTCTTTAACTGTTTGAATCTCTATGACTATTTCTCTGAAAGATTTGTTGGTTTCCTCTTTATGTGCCTCAAATAACTGGATAATCATAGCTTTAAAATCATTTTCTTGTGTTTCTGCTGAGTTGGAGTGTCCAATAATTTTGGAGGTTGCCGGTGAAGCCATGATGTCTTGATTTATGTTGGTTGTGTTCTTTCGCCGACCTCTGGCCATTTGGTTATCCATAGTGTTCACTGTCTGTTCCTGGATTCTGCAGGTCAGACTGGTTTTTCTCTGGTATCTGGAGAATTCTTCAGGAAAATGGGTGAGGTCTAGTGGTTTCAGTGTGTGCGTTGGTTATTCAGCTATACCTGTAGAAGGAAAGTTCGCAGGCACAGAAGGGCAAATGCGGGGTAGCGTGTGTTTGAGCATGTGCTTGTGGGTGTATCCTTTGGGACAGGGTGTTGGAGAATGAAGAGGCCTTCAGTGTGTGAGAGGGGTGCTTTGCAGGCACTGAAGTTGATGCAGGCGCTAAGGGATCACAAGTGCTGTTGAAGAATACACGTGCGTATTGATTTTACAGGTCTGCTGGTCTTTGATGTCTATTCAGCTGGTTTTCTGCCACTGAGGGGTTGGATGGCCCATACAATCACTGGCTGGGCAGCCCTGTGTAGTCCGTGCTGCCACTTGCAGACTTGGGATATGGGAAGGGTTGTACTATGGGTCTGAGTCTCTGTGGCTAGCACTGTATTGAGCGTGTGCTCTGGTGCATGCACTCCTGCAGAGCCGGGTGGTGGTGGTAATGGAGGGTGTGTTCCCCAGGTCAAGAGCTCTGCGAGAGGGCACTAGGTGGGGTGTGTTCTCCTCTGAGTGGTGGCAATCAGCAGGTTGTTACTGCTCTCTGCTGTTGCTGCAGGGTCTGGAGCCCTGCCTCCCTGCCTCCGCCCATCTTGGGTCCCAGACACTGAGCTTTGTGGCTTTGGTATCCAGGAAGGATTGTATTGTGGATCTGAGTCTCTGTGGTTAGAGCTCAGTGGTTGGCGCTCTGTGATTGGGCCTGCTCTCCTCCTGTGAGGAGGTTTCTGGGGTTATTGCACTCTGGCCGCTTGGGACATGAGCTCAGCTGCACTTCCTGCTGTGGTCTTGCAGTGGGATTGCATCAATGGGATGGGGGAGGGGACACTCTGTGGGTCCAGAGGGCCCTGAGTGCCCTGAGCGGTGCCCGGGTGGGACGTGTGTCCAAGGAGGGGCAGGGGAGTGTTCAACTGGTGGTTACAGCAGACCACTGAGGTAAGGGGCCCGGAGAACTGTCTCTGCTGCCTTAATCCCCTGGATGTGAGCTTTGCGCTCAGCTGCCTGGTGCTGTGTGCAGGTTTTCCCGTGGGAGGCCCGGACAAGGGAAGTGCCCTATATCCTTCCAGGAGAAGTCTGTGCCCGATCTAAATCTACAAGCACTCCACGCTTCTGTGGTGGCCCCTCTTCTTTAGAAAGCCCAAAAGTCCGAATTCTAGTTTCGATTGACTCTCCACTCACCAATTCCAGAGATTCATGTCTTCTGCCTCTCCAAAACGGTGCACTCTGCTCACCGCCATCTTGGAGCCCCCCTCCCCAGGTTTTTCTATCTCCCACTTCTTTCATAAGACTCCCTGCACTCTGCCCAAAGTTTGGTTATGAGTCTCAGCATCTGCCTTGATACCATGCAGAGTAGCACCTTTCAGAGGCCTTCTGTGGTAGGCTCCTGTCCTGTTCCCTGTTTTCTCCCTCATCTGATGTCCATCCTCTTTGCCTTTCTGAATGGGGATTGAGCATCTTAGCCAGAGTCCTCCTTCTTGCTTAGCTCCCTTAGGATAGAGATTTTAGTATGTTTATCCTATATTATATGTCCAATATCCACTTATGAGTGAGTATTTACCCTTTGTGAATTTCTGCTTCTGGAATACCTCACTCAGGATGATCCTTTCCAGTTCCCACCACTTACCTGCAAATTTCATGATTTCCTTGTTTTTTTTTTTTTTATTGCTAAGTAATATTCCATCGTGTAGATGTACCACAATTTCTGTATCCATTCCTCCACTGAGGGGCATCTGGGCTGTTTCCAGTTTCTGGCTATTACAAATAAGGCTGCTACAAACATGGTTGAGCAGATGTCCTTGTAGTATACTTGGGTGTCTTTTGGATATATGCCTAGGAGTGGTATAGCTGGATCTTGAGGAAGCGCTATTCCTAGCTGTCTGAGGAAGTGCCAGATTGTTTTCCAAAGTGGTTGTATAAATTTACCTTCTCATTAGCAGTGGAGGAGGGTTCCCCTTTCTCCACAACCCCTCCAGCATGTGTTGTCACTTTAGTTATTCATCTTAGCTATTCTGATGGGTGTAAGATGAAATCTCAGGGTCATTTTGATTTGCATTTCCATAATGACTAAGGACAGTGGACATTTCTTTAAGTGTTTCTCTGCCATTTGATATTCCTCTATTGAGAATTCTCTGTTTAGCTCTGTACCCCATTTTTTAATTGGATTACTTGATTTGTTGCATTTAACTTCTTGAATTCTTTATATATTCTGGATATTGGCCCTCTGTCAGAAAAACGGTTGGTGAAGATCCTTTCCCAGTCTGTAGGCAGTCATTTTGCTTTACAGAAGCTTTTCAGTTTCATGAGTTCACATTTATTGATTGTTGTTCTTAGAGCCTCTGCTGTTGGTGTTCTGTTCAGGAAGTTGTCTCCTGTGCCAATAAGTTCAAGGATGTTCCCCACTTTTTCTTCTAAGTGATTTAGTGTGTCTGGTATTATGTTGAGGTCTTTGATCCACTTGGACTTTAGTTTTGTGCAGGGTGATAAATATGGATCTATTTTCATTTTTCTGCATATGTACATCCAGTTAGACCAGCACCATTTGTTGAAGATGCTATCTTTTTTTCATTGTACGGTTTTGGCATCTTCGTAAAAAACCAGGTGTCCATAAGTGTGTGGGTTTATTTATGGGTCTTCTATCTGATTCCATTGACCCACGATTCTGTTTCTATGCCAGTACCATGCAGTTTTTATTACTGTTGCTCTATAGTATAGCTTGAGGTCAGGGAGGTCAGGGATGGAGATATTTTATAAAGACTGGATTCCTTTTTAATATTGAAAGTGGATTCTTCTCTCATACAATACATCCTAACCTCAGTTTCCCCTCCCTCAACTCATTACAGCTCCACTTATCCTCCATCTTCTTCCAGAAACGATCAGGCCTTCAAGAGACAACAACCAAACCAAACCAAACCAAACAAAATATAATAAGACAAGGCAAAAGCCTTCATTTAGAGGCTAGACAAGGGAACCCATTTGGAGAAAAAGAGTCCCAAGAGCAGGCAAAAGTGTCAGAAATGCAGCCACTCCCACAGTTAGGAGTCCCACAAAGACACCAAGTTAATAGTGATAACATATGCAAAGGACCTGGTGCATACCCATGCAGACCCCATGTTTGTTGCTTCAATTTCCGTGAGCTCATATGCACCCTGCTTAATTGCCCATGTTCTCCTAGTGTCCTCCATGCCCTCTGACATCTACAATCTGATGATGAATGGATAAGGCAGAAATCTATGAGTATAGCAAAATATCATTAGCACTCATTTTATTGACAGGTTTTTTTTTGTTGTTGTTGTTCTTTTTTTGAGACAGGGTCTCTCTGTACTGTAGCCTTTGCTGTCCTAGACTCCCTCTGTAGACCAGGCTTGCCTCAAACTCAAGGGGAACCACCTACCTCTGCCTCCCTGAGTCATTGATACTTTTTTTTAGACCAGACCTGTTTGGTTCTACCCTAGGACTCTACCTAGGGCCATCCAGTTTCCAGGTCTTAGCCATTCAAGCATTGTCAGGCATCAGCTCCCTCTTTTGCAGTGGACCTCAAATTAAATCAGACATTGGTTGGCAACTCCCACAAGTTCTGAGCCAGGCAGCAGAACAGAGTGTAAGCCAAAGGATTTGTAGCTAGGTTGATGTCTCTTTTGGTAGTTTGCAGAGTATTTTCTTGTGCCAAAGAGACTAGAATATAGAGGTAATGACTCCATGCAGGCATCAGGTGGACTGCTCTATATTGAGTGAGCTGTGTGAACATTGTCTGTAGTAAAAGAGGCCCAGCTGTCAGTTTGTGGACAAACACCCTCTGTCCTAGTATCAGCCTGGGTTGTTTGGGGATTGCCACAGGACCTCTTGGCCCACAACTCAATTAAATGCAAACCAGTTCTGGAACTGGGAGCCTAGCCTGACTACAAGAGATGGCCAGTTCAGACTCCATAAAAGCCATTACTACAGGTCCTCATTAGGATCACCCTCAAAGAATCTAGGAAGTTTCCACTGCACTGGATTTCCACACAAGCCCCCGAAGACACCCCCTCCCCAGTTTCAGCTGTCATTCCCTATAATTCCTCTGTCCCTTCCTCCTTCCCTCCCCCACCTTATCTCTCCTGTTCCCATCCCCATCTACCCCTAGTCCACCTGAAAAATCTATTCTATTTTGCCTTCCATAGGAGATCCATGCATCCCTCTTAAAGCCCTCCAATTACGTAACTTCTATAGGTCTGTGGATTGTAGTGTGATTGTCATTTACTTAACAGGTAATACCACTTACAAGTGAATACATACCACTTTGGCTTTTCCTTCAGCTTGTTTATATGGTGGATTACATTTACTGATTTTCTTACATTGAACGATCCTTGCATCTCTGGGATGAAGCCTACTTGTTCATAATGAATAATCTTTTTGATGTATTCTTGGATTTGGTTTAGCAGTATTTTATTGACTAATTTTTCATAAATGTTCATGAAGGAAATTAGTCTTTTTTGAGTCTTTACGTGGTTTGGTTATCAGGGTGACTGTGACCTCATAAAATGAATTTGGCAATGTTCCTTCAGTTTCTATTTTGTGAAATAATTTGAGGAGTATTGGCAGTAACTCTTCTTTAAAAGTCTGGAAGAATTCTACACTAAAACCATCTGGCTCTGCCCCTGCTCCCACCCCCACCACTGGGAGACTTTTAATGACTGCTTCTATTTCACTAGAGGTTATAAGTTTGTTTAAATTGTTTTTCTGCTCTTGATTTAACTTTGGAAAGTGGTACATGTGTTTTAAATTTTCCAGTTTGGCATAGTAAAGGTTTTAACAATATGTCATTATGATTCTTACTATTTTCTTGGTGTCTGTTCTGATGTCTGCCATTCTTTTCTGATTTTGTTAATTTGGATATTCTCTCTCTACCTCTTAGTTAGTTTGGATCAGGATTTGCCTATCTTGGATAAAGGTTCATCTATATTCTGGATTTTCTCAGAGCTCCAACCCTTTGTTTCATTGATTCTTTGTATTCTTCTTTTGTTTCTATTTAATTGATTTCAGCCCACAGTTTGATTATTGCTTGTTATTTACCCCTCTTTGGGGGTGTTTGCTTCTTTTTGTTCTAGAGCTTTCAGGTGTGCTGTTTATTTTCTAGTATAAGATCTCTCCTTTTTTTTTAATGTAGGCACTTAATGCTATGAATAATTGTTTCCCATAAGTTTGGATATTCTGTATATTCATTTTTATTGAATTTCAGAAAGTTTTAAATTTGTTTCTTTATTTATGTCTTGAGACATTTTTCATTGAGTAGAGAGTTGTTCAGTTTCCATGACTTCGTAAGTTTTTGTTATTGATACCCAGCTTTAATCCATGATGATCTGATAGGATCCACAGAATTATCTCAATTGTCTTGTATCTGTTGAGACTTGCTTTGTGAGTGAGTATGTGGTCAATTTTGGAGAAAGTTCTATGTGGTGCTGAGAAGGTATAGTCTTTTGTGTTTGGGTGAAATGTTCTTTAAATATCTACGAGGTTTATTTGGCTTATAATGTCAGTTGTTCTAGTATTTCTCTAGTTTTTGTCTGAATGACCTGTCCATTGGTGAGAGTGGGGAATTAAAATCTCCCACTATCAGTATGTGAGGGTCAATATATGGTTTAAACTGTACTAGTGTTTCTTTTACAAACTGCATGCCCCTGTGTTTGGGCCATAGATGTTAAGAATTGGAATGTCCTCTTGGTGGATTTTTCCTTGATGAGTATGAAGTGTTCTTCTCCATCTCTTCTGATTACTTTTAGTTTGAAGTAATTTTATTAGATATTAAAATGGCGATACCAGCTTGCTTCATAGGTCCATTAGCTTGGAATATCTTTTTCCAAACTTTTACCCTGAGCTAAAGTCTATACTTGAAGTTGAGTTGTATTTCTTGTATGCAGCAAAAAGATCCTATTTTCATATCCATTCTGTTTGTGTCTTTTTATTGGGAATTGAGATCATCGATATTGAGAGATGACTAAACATTGTTGATGCCTATTATTTTGTTCTTGCTGTTATTGCTGTTGGTGTTGGTGGTGGTGGTGGTAGTCGTTGTGTATGTATTTGTTTTCTTTTTTTGATTTTGCTTGTGTGAGATTATTGTCTGTGATTTCAAAAGTGTAGTTAACCTCCTTAGGTTGAAGTTTTCCTTCTAACACCTTCTGTATGACTGGATTTTTAAATTTTATAAATTTAAAAAATTACAATTTTTTAAAATATTGTTTAAATTTTATTTTATCATAAAATATCTAATTTTCTCCATCTTTGGTGATTGAAAGTTTTGCTGAGTATAGTAGTCTGTGCTGGCATTTGTGGTCTCTTCGAGTCTGCAGCACATCTGTTCAGGCCCTTCTGGCTTTTAAGGTCTCCACTGAGAAGCTCCATTGAGAAGTCAGGTGTAATTCTAATAGGTCTGCTTTTATATATTACTTGCTCTTTCTTAGATTTAACATTTTCTTTGACTGATGTATCCATTTCCTGTATCATGTCTATAATATCTGAGATTTTCTCTTACATCACTTGTATTCTGTTGATGAGGCTTGCCTCTATAGTTGCTTTTCAAATTCCTAAATTTTTCATTGCCACAATTTTCTCAGTTTGTGCTGTCTTTATTGACTCTATTTATATTGTCAGTTCTTGAACAATTTTATTCATTTTCTTGTTTTTGTTTTCCTGGCTTGCTTTTAGGGATTTATTCATTTTCCCCAGGTTGTTTGTGCTTTCCTAAATTTCCTTAAGAGATTTATTTATTTCCTCTTTAAGGACCTCTGTCATATTCATATAGGTGGTATATGGTCTTTTGTGTGTGTGCATATTTTGGAATATTCAGGGCCTGCTGTGGTGGGATAGCTGGGCTCTAGTGGAGGCATATTGTTCTGGCTGTTATGTTTTTACACTGGCATCTAGGCATCTGGGTTTGGGGTCTAGCTGCAGATTTCTGGGAGGTCAAGAGGGTATGGTGTGTGAGATCCACAGCAAACATGGACAGAGGGAAAAGGAGGCTGCAAATTGGAGGATCCTGAGTGACTGGGTCACCAGAGAGAACAGAGATAGCTGATAAGGGCTATGGGCAGGTTATCCAGTCTTAGGGCAGGCATGGCCTGTGGTTGAGCAGAAGGATGTCTGCTTGAGCTGGAGTCTTAGACATAGGGACGACAGTCGGGAAGGAAGCCAGAAGGGGATGGTCTGTGGAATCCGTAGGAGGTGTGGAGAGTTGTGATGGGAAGCTGCAGCTGGTGATCTATTTTGATGCTTGGGACTAGCTTGAGGGATTGAGCCTGCTGGAGAAACAGAAGGAGACTGAACTTTTAATGTATTTTAATTAAAAAAACTGTTATTTATGTTTTATATTTTGATTTTAATATTAAAATGTCATCTTGGGGATAAATTAGAAAGGAATAGCTCTAATTGAAAAGTGATATGTTTGTGTGTTTACTTGACAAACGATCAGTTGTGTTGGCTAGTTTTATGTCAACTTGACATAAGCTAGAGTAATCAGAGAGAAGGGAAACTCAGCTGAAAAAGAATGCCTTCGTAAGATTGGGCTGTAAGCAAGCCTATAGGTCATTTTTCTTAAATAGTAATTTATGGTGGAAGACCATCCCATTTCGGGTGATGCCATTCCTGGGTGGTGGTCCTGGGTTCAATAAAAAAGCAAGCTGAGCAAGCCATGTGAAACAAGCCAGCAGGAAGCACCCCACCATGGCCTCCATATCAGTTCTTGTCTGAGTTCCTGCCCTGACTTCCTTTATGATGAACAGTGATTTAGAAGCCTAGCCAAATAAATCCTTTCCTCCCCAAGTTACTTTGGTCATAGTATTTTATCACAGCACTAGTAATCCTTACTACAATAAACACTGTTTTCTTTGAAATAGAAATTTCTTTCAATGTAATCTCTGAGTCAAACAATAAATGTAACTTTTCTTCCAGGTACTGTTTGCTTCCTTGCAGTCAGTATGAAATACTGACTTGAAATAACATATTTCTAAGGAAAATTACCACCAGACCTTTACAGAAAAGCTTTGGCAGCCTGCCACCAAGTATCTCCCAGTTGCATTTTGTTTTTAGAATCAAACACAAAATTGAATCAACACCTCAGGGCTCACGTGGAATGTAGGTGAGGCACTCCAGAGCAGTCTAAAGGTTGCATTACCCATGACCATTCTATATTGCTTTATCTAAGTTCAGGGGAGGATAATCAACCTAATAATCTGTCCTTATTTCAATTTTCTAGTACTACAGTCTTTGGAAAAGGGTGAACTACACCTCTTTGCATGCTTTGCAAAATGATCCTCTGTAGCCTCCTTGGGAAGTTCTTCTCCCACATGGAGCCTACGTACTTACCCAAAGGAATCATGGTTCTTCTGTTTGTGGTAGGAGCCCTCAATTGCCATGGGAAGATCCTCTACAATCTCAGGAGAAAAAACAATCTCGACAAAGAACAGGCACAGATGATCACTCTTCTTGAAGTGGTCATGAAAGAATTGTATTTTGATCAGATGGCCACCAATAAATGTTCTTTATTTACATTTTTTCTTTTCACATTAACTACATTTTATTCACTTTGTATTCCAGCTGTAACCCTCATTTCCTCTCAATCCCACCCTTCGTCCCTCATCTCCTCCCATGTGCCTCTCCAAGTCCACTGATAGGAGAGGTCCTCCTCCCATTCCATCTGAACCTAGCTTATCAGGTCTCATCAGGACTGGCTTCAATGTCCTCCTCTGTGGCCAGGCAAGCCTGCTCCTCCCTTTTGTGGGGGGGGGCGTGTCAAAGAGCCAGCCACTGAGTTCATGTCAGAGAAAGTCCCTGTTACCCTTACTAGGGTTCCACTTGGATACTGAGCTGTCATGGGCTACATCTGAGCAGGGGTTCTAGGTTATAACTATGAATGGACCTTGGTTGGAGTATCAGTCTCAGAAAAGGCCTCTGTACCCAGATTTATTGGTTCTGTTTCTCTCCTTGTGGAGCTCCTGTCCTCCCCAGGTCTTACTAACTCCCCCTTTTTTCATATGATTCCCTGCACTCTGCCCAAAGTTTGGTTATAAGTCTCAGCATCTGCTTTGATACACTGCTTCGTAGATCCTTTCAGAGGCCCTCTGTGGTAGCCTCCTGTCCTGTTTCTAGTTTTGTTTTCCTTCTTCCAATGTCCATCCCATTTGTCTTCCTAAGTGAGGATTTGTCATCTTACCCAGGGTCCTCCTTCTTGTTTAGCTTATTAATGTGTACAGATTTTAGTATGTGTATCAAACATTATAGGTCTAGTATTCACTTTTAAGTGAGTATATACCATGTGTGTCTTTCTGCTTCTTGGATACCTGATTCAAGATGATCTGTTCTAGATTCCACCATTTACCTGAAAATTTCTCGATTTCCTTGTTTTTAATTACTGAATGGTATTCCATTCTGTAAATATAGCACAATCTCTATATCTATTCCTCCACTGAGGGACATCTGGGTTGTTTCCAGATTCTGGCTATTATGAATAAAGCTGCTATGAACATGGTTGCGCAAATGTCCTTGTTGTATACTTGAGTGTATTTTGGATAAATGCCTAGGAGTGGCATAGCTGTATCTTGAGGAATCACTATTCCTAATTTGCTGAGAAAGCACCAGTTTGATTTCCAGAGTGGTAGTACAAGTTTACATTCCCAATAGCAGTGGAGAAGGGTTCCCCTTTCTCCACATCATCTCCAGCATGTATTGTCACTTGAGTTTTTTATCTTAGCCATTCTCATGGGTATAAGGTGAAATCTCAGGGTTATTTTGATTTGCATCTCCCTGATGGCTAAGGATGTTGAACATTTCTTTAAGTGTTTCTCTGCCATTCTATATTCGTGTACAGAGAATTCTCTGTTTAGCTTTGTAGCACATTTTTAAAATTGGGTTGCTTGACTTGTTGCTTTTTAACTTCTTGAGTTCTTTATATATTCTGGATACCAGCCCTCTGTCAGATATAGGGTTGGTGAAGATCCTTTCCCAGTCTGGAACCTGTCATTTTGATGACCGTATCCTTTGCTTTATAGAAGCTTTTCAGTTTCATGGAGTCTCCTTTATTGATTGTTGATCTTAGAGCCTCTGCTGTTGGTGTTCTGTTCTGAAGTTGCCTCCTATGGCAATGAGTTCTAGGCTCTTTCCTACTTTTTCTTCTAACAGGTTTAGTGTGTCTGGTTTTATGTTGAGGTCTTTGATTCACTTGAACTTATTTTTGTGTAGGGTGATAAATATGGATCTATTTTTATTTTTCTGCATGTAGATATCCAGTTGTACCAGCACCATTTGTTGAAGATGATATCTTTTTTATCATTGAATGATTTTGGTTTCTTTGTCAAAAATCAAGTATCCGTAGGTGTGTGGATTATTTCTGGCTCTTCTATTCAATTCCATTGATCCACCATTCTGTTTCTACACCAATACCATGAAGATTTATTATTATTGCTTTGTAGTAAAGCTTGAGATCAGGGATGGAGACACCTCCAGATGACTTGTTGTTGTACAGGAATGTTTTGGCAATGCTGGGTTTTTTTATTTTTCCATATGAAGTCGAGAATTTTTTCTTTCAAGGTCTATAAAGAATTTTGTTGGTGTTTTGATGGGAAAAGCATTGAATCTGTAGATTGCTTTTGGCAGGATGGCCATTTTCACTGTGTTAATCCTCCCAACCCATGAGCATGGAAGATCTTTCTATCTTCTGATATCTTCTTCATTTTCTTTCTTCAGAGACTTGAAGCTTTTTTCAAAGAGGTCTTTCACTTGCTTCGTTAGAGTTACACCAAGGTACTTTATGTTATTAGTAGCTATTGTAAAGGTTGTAGTTTTCCTAATTTCTTTCTTGGCCATTTTGTCTTTGGTATATGAGAGGACGTCTGATTTTTTTGAGTTAATTTTTTATCCAGCCACTATGCTGAAGGTATCTATCAGCTGAAGCAGTTCTCTGGTTGAATTTTTGGAGTCACTCATACCATCTGTGAATACCATCTGTGAATATTGATACTTTGACTACTTCCTTTCTGATTTGTATCCCCTTGATCTCTTTTAGTTGTCTTATTGCTCTAGCTAGGACTTCAAGTCCTATGTTGAAGAGATACGGAGAGAGTGGGTAACCTTGCCTTGTCCCTGATTTCAGTGGGACTGATTTAAGTTTCTCTCCATTGAGTTTGCTGTTCGCTATAGGCTTGCCATATATTTTCTTTACTATGTTTAGGAATGTGCCTTGTATCCCTGAAATCTCCAAAACTTTAAACATAAATGGGTGTTGGATTTTGTCAAATGCTTTTTTGGCATCTAAGGAGCTGATAATATGGTTTTTCTCCTTTAGTTTGTTTATATGATGGATTACATTGATGGATTTCTATATATTGAACCACTCCTGCATGCCTGGGACGAAGCCTTGTTGGTCATAATAGATGATATCTTTTACGTGTTCTTGGATTTGGTTTGCAAGTATTTAATTGAGTATTTTTGCATCAATGTTCATAAGAGAGATAGGACTGAAGTGCTCTTTTTTGGGGGTCTTTGTGTGGTTTAGGTATCAAGGTGACTGTGGCTTCATAGAATGAGTTTGGTAATATTCCTTCTGTTTTCATTTTGAGTAATAATTTGAAGAAAATTGTAGTTTCTCTTCTCTGAAGCTCTGGTAGAATTCTGCCCTGAAACCATTTGACCCTGGGCTTTTTTTTTTTTTTTTTTTTTTTGGAAGGGAGACTTTTGATGACAGCTTCTATTTCCTTGGGAGATATAGTACTATTCAACATATTTACCTTATGTTGATTTAATTTTTGTAAATGAAGTTGATCAAGATAATTGTCCACTTCATTTAGATTTTCAAATTTTGTGACATATAGACATTTGAAGTAAGCCCTAATGATTGTTTAGATTTCCTCAGTGCCTATTGTTATATCCCCCTTCAATAAATGGTTTTTTATTGTATGTCAGATAACACTAAGTAAACAAATGAAGTTATCAAAACAGAATGCTACCTGTTTATCTTAGTTTTTCATTTCCATGACAAAATACAAAACACTGGGGCTTTATGAACAACAGAATTTTATTTCTCATAGTTCTATATATTAGAAGTCTGAAAAAAAGATGCCACCATTAAGAGGCATTGTTTCTGTAGTGTCATTTATAGGGCACTAACTGTATTCAGGAGGACTCTGCAGTCATTACTTAATTACTTCCAAAGGACCTACCACCAAAACACTTTCTACAGGCTTGGAATTCTGACATCACCATAAGACATTTTGGAGGAATGTAAGCATTCATTTCATTTCATAGGTGTTTCCCTTCTATCAGGTTAATATTTAAGATGAGTGTGTTCTATGTTCATTTATAAAGGGGAAACCAACTTGTTATTTGATACCTTGATATTGAGATAGGAGATTCTGCACATGTCCCTGAGACTCAGATTTTGTTGTTGTTGTTGTTTGTTTGTTTCATTTTGTTTTTCTTGTGCTGGAAGCATAACATATGGCCTTATGCATACTCGGTGGTTGCCTTACCACTGAGGTACACGCTTAACCTGAAGCAATAGTTCGTGAGACCCATCAAATGGTACCACTGGGAACGTCTAATGCAATGTAAATGGAACAGAACTTCCAAAATTTCTGTGAGACTTGAATGTTCAAAACTGAAAAACACCATCTAGTGACAATCATAATGAAGATACAGAAAATTAAAAAAAGATAGATTTAACCTCTGTAAGACCTCTGTAGTTGGGTGATATTATGAGTAGGAATGTGGATCCAAAGAAGAGCCATAAGAAGGTGAGTTTACCAGTATGCATATTGTCTGTGGCACTCATCATGCTAAGGCCAGAGGATGTGTTGAGAATTTGAGACTAGCTTGGGCAACATAGCAAGACCCTATATCTTTTTTTAAATGTGTATATTAGTGTCAAGGTGTCAGATCCCTTGGAATTGGCTGCCATGTGGGTACTGGGACTTGAACCCAGGTCTTTTGGATGAGTGAGCAGACAGTGCTCTTAACCACTGAGTCATATCTCCAGCCCCAAGACCCCATATTTTTAAAACTGTTTCTAGGTTTAGAGGCTGATGCATACGTCAGAGGTAGACTGCATAAAATACATAAGGTTCTGGTTTCTATTCCTAACACCATGGGGGGTGGAGTACATATCCTCAAACTCAGTATCTATGAATAGGACCTTATTTGAAAAAAAAAAAAAAAACAGTCTTTGCAAATATAGTTAAGGATGTTAAAATCATCAAGTAGGTCCTAAATTTGCTGTTAAGTTTGTTTATTCTTCTTAAGGAAGAAACAGAAGAAAAATGTAGAGGCTGTACCTGTAGAGAAAAGCTACATGTAGAAGATGGCTCTGTAGTTAAGGGGAGTACTTGCTCCTCTTCTAGCACCCATGTCAAATGGCCCATAACCTCCTATAAATCCAGTCCAGGACATCTTTTGCCTTCTTTGACCTCCACAGGTACCCACATACAAATGCACACACATTCATATAAATAAATAAAACAAATCTTAAAAAATAAAAATGTAGCCAAAATCCACCATATGAAATGTAAAGGTAGAAGTTGGATGAAGCCAAGGAATGCAGGCAGCCACTATAGCCAGAACACACTAGAAAGGCTTTCTGCCTAAAGCCTCAGAGGGTGCCTGACGCTGCATGCATCATGGCACCCAATACCTGGCAACCTCTGTAGACACACATGTGAGTTAATACATGCATGCTCATCACACATGTATTCACAATGGGGAAAACCACACACCTCAGGTAGCCACTTTAAACAGACTGAAACAAAGCAACATTAAAAGCCATAAGAAAGCAAAATTAAAAGAAGACGAGGGAGGGAAGTAATCCCAGACGACAACAGCGATTGAGCCAGTTAAGCAGCATCATCATCTTCTATTAAGGAAAGGGCTTAGCAAGGAATTAAATCAGTGAGATTTACTTTAAAGTGAAACATGGAAATTAAAATAGAAATAAAGTGATTGGGAATAGTAATGGCTAAGGAAAAGGTGGTGTGGGTGATTCAGAATTTATGCCTTCTTCAGCTAAGTATCCTTTGTTTTAACTTTTTATTTATGTTTGAATATTTCAATGAAGAGATTGATTCTTATCTAGCACAGTTAGAAAAAAGTACTTGTTTCATTTCAGTAACTCTGAGCGAATGCAATTCTTTGCCATTTGAGTAGCATTAATGTGACACCTGACAAGTATAGCTCAACCTGCTGAAACCAGATTTATAACATAGGCTATGTATGCCCTAGTTGTGACCTCTTCTCAAGCCGTATTTCCAAGGTTGTTATTCAACTTTAAAAAATATGTTTGCAAGATGCCTGTTACAGAATCAGAGCTTACGACGACATAGTAATCAGTGTTACTGTGGTGGTTAGTTTTGTCAACTCTACACAAACTGTGGTAACCTTGAAAGAGGGAACCTCGGTTGAGGTATTGTCTCCATCAGTTGCCCTGTGAACATGTCTGTAGTACATTTTCTTGATCTGTGCTCAATGTGGGAGGACCTCCTTTGGACAGTGATAGCCCTCGGTCTGGATTGCATTTTCCAAGCTAAAGCCTGGAATGGTGGCACAAGCCATTAATCCCAGTACTTGGAAGGCAGATCTCTGTGAGTTTGAGACCATCCTGGACTACAAAGGGAGTTCCATGACAGCCTGGGATGTTATGGAGAGAAACCCTACCTTGAAAAAGGAAAAGGAAAAAAAAAAGAGGAAAGAAGGAAAGAAGGAAGGAAGGAAGGAAAGAAGTTGATCAAACCATAGAAAGCAAGCTAGTAAGCAGTGTTCCTCTGCTTTAATTTCCATTTACAGGTTCCTGCTGTGAGCTCATGCTCCAGTTTCCCCTTCATGATGGATTGTAACCTGTAAGCTAAATATATCCCTTTCTTCCCAAGTTGCTTTGGGTCATGGTATTTGTTACAACAACAGAAAGAAAACAAAGACAGTTTTATTATATTAAGTTTGCTATTGGTAATGTCACTAAAAAGCTTACCCTACTGAAAAACCAGTGCATGAAAAATGGGTACTATGGGAGAAAGAAAATAAGTTTCATTGGTAGTGCTATTGACCTGTAAGGAGATGGATATTTTAATGTCTAAAGTGTCATCTTCCAGTGTTTTGGGGAACGGTGAATATTGATATGTGCATTAGGTTAGGGATTATGGGTAGAGGTCAGTATTTTTCCAGGAGCTTGATCTAGATAGACTGGCAATTTGATACTGTCTAGAGGTGATAATTGCTTATTTTGAGTGAAAGATGCTGTGGAATGAAGACTGAATACCATATACATAGAAGGAAACAGGAAACCAAAATAAAACAACATGGACTCACTGGTGACAATAGCTTGTTACAACTGGTGTTGATGTTTTCTTATATTCCAAAAGTGGCTCCTAGCTAACAAGGGTAACACGAGTTATGACTTTCAACACAAATTTATTGTAGTAGACACATATTGTTGTTTGCCTGTCCAGAATTCAATCTTTCTTATTTTCCATTATAATAATTCTCTGCTTCCTCAGTTTTTACGATCTTTTCACAGGTTGACTCAATCTTGGAGATCATTGAGAAACCTGAGCATTAACATTCTGAGCATTTCATCCCTTTGGCTACTCTACATGGTTCAGAGATGAGCAAATAACTAACATTCTGTGCTTCATTTAAATCTAGTCTTAATTTTCTAACCCTTTAAATTGAAAGAGTACATCTTCACCAGTATAATGGGAATTCAAGATCAGTTTGGGATTGGGGACACCCTTAATAGCTCCAGGCCAACACTGGCAGTAAACCCTTAATAATAACAGTTTGGCAAATCTAGAAAGAAGCTTACTCTGAGGCACTGACCCAGGTATAAATCACCACAGCAGATATTTACATTAGCTGTGATTGTACCAAGATGCCACAGATCAAAAACCTTTTTAAGATCATTAAATTACCTCTTCTCAAGCCCAGTGTTTGTCAACCAAACATTTGGTTTGGATACTTGAACAAATTTGAATAGCTACTGGAAAATTTGAAATTACCACCTGTATTAGTCAAGGTTCTCTAAAGAACTGAACTGATTGAATATAAGAATGTGTATTCATTCTACATATATGAGCTATATTATATATGAGATATAGTATATTGGCATATAGAATAATATAAAATAGTATAAAAATAACTGTTTTTTTCCAAAGATCCAATAGTTTTCCAGTCCATGAGGCTGTTTGCCTTTTGATGGCCTAGAAGATTTCAGAACTGCTAGTTTTCAGTCTGTGTTGGAATCCTAAAGACATTGATTCTAATATTGTTGAAAAAAATTCCAAAACAACAGCATAGATGAAATTGCCATTGAGGGTGAGGATAAGCAGATAAAAAGTAATTTCTATCTTTCATGGCACCAGAAAGTGCTAAGTTAAGTTAGCTGCCTAAGTTAAAATGGATCTTCCTGTTTCAAATAATCTTATCAAGAAAAATTCCTCACAGGAGTGTCCAGAAGCTTGGGATTTGTTGAATCAGTAAGGTTGACAACCAAGATTATTCATCACACCACCCAAACCAGACATTATTAATACCGTAACTCACTTTAAGGATTTCTTTGATTGCTAAAGTTTATAGCTAGGGGTGAGGCTCAGTGGTAGAATATTTGTCTCCCATGAGATAGTCCCTGGATTCCATCCCCTGCACCATAAAAACATATTCTCAAATTTTATTTTATTTTATTTACAGATTTATTTAGTTATGTATATCAACATTATTTCTATGTATGCCTGCATGAGAGAAGAGAGCATCAGACAGGAAAAAGCATCAAATTTTGTTATAGATGGTTGTGAGCCACCATGTCATTGCTAGGAATTGAACTTAGGACCTCTGGACAAGCAGCCAGTGTTCTTAACTGATGAGTCATTTCTCTAGCCTTCCTCAAATTTTAAACGAACTACTCATTACCTTTTCTTGCAGGAGGAGTGAAGTTGGCATTTGTTATTTATGATGAATTTAGTGGACTATGTGAGTGGTTAGTGAAGACTTGGGGATTGATGGACTTGTTTACTCTATTAGTTAGGGTTCTCTAGAGCAACAGAACTTTTAGAATAAATCTCTATCTATCTATCTATCTATCTATCTATCTATCTATCTATCTATCTATCTATCTATCTATGGGATTTATTAGAATGACTTACAGGCTATGGTCCATTTAATCCAAAAATGGCTGCCTATGAATGGACGGTCCAACACCCAGTTCCTAGAAGATCCAGTTCAGTCCACAAGACTGGATGCTTTAACTTCAGTGTATACTGAAATCCCCAAGAAATAAACTCTAAAAGCAGTGAGAGACTGGAATTGCTAGTGAGGCAATAGCAAAAGCTTCATTCTTCCATGTTCTTATATAGGCTTCCATCAGAAGGTTTAGCCAGATTAAAGGCAGGTTCTTCCAGCAAAAAAAATATCTGGATTAAAAGTGTGTCTTCCCACCTCAAAGTTCAAGATTAGTAGTAGACCTTCCCACTTCAAATTAAGCAGAAAACCCTCAAATGTAAACCCAGCCACTTGGGTTTTAGGTGATTCTAGGTTTAGTCAATTTGAAAATAAAAATACCCATCACAGCTACTTTTCTAACTCCTTACCGTTCAAATTTTTTACTCTTTTCTTCATTACAGTGGTGAGTATTGGACCCAGGGCTTTGCTAGGTAAGGATTTGGTCACTGAGCTATATCTCTGGCTTTCTTTTTTTTTTTTTTTTTTTTTTTTTTTGGCTATTTTCTGTGGTTGCTGGGATGTTACATATGCAAAGTGGTCATTCATATTTCTGGTAAGATATTCTAAGACACTAGTTTAATAGAGTGATTCATTATAAGGTTTACATTCACCTCTATGCTAGCAAGAGATCAAGTTTCAGAGAAAATGTGTAGAAAGTTGGACATCTAACTTATTTTACAATATGGCTTTTTACAGCATCTTCAAGACAAATAATGACATTTAGAGTACATTGCTCTTTATTAAGGAGACTTAATATTCCAGCATGAACTGGAAATATAAACTGTAAATAGATTCTCTTATATTTTTGCATATTAAATACAACAAACACTATATGTGTATTCAGTACATGGTATGGGTTAAGTAAATGTTCCTCTTTATACAACCTAAGTTCAAGATACTCTCAAAGTAATTTTATAATCATTGTACAAGCTAGATAAAGATAACCATAACGGTTGTAATATAGTTTAAATGTCACTTTTACTATGACATTAACTTCCTTCCTCCAAATTGCTCATTTGACATTTTTCCAATGCAGACTATGGGTTGTGAGATGCTTCACAATGAACATTGAGTCATTTTTTTCTATATTCTTCTTCTTTTATTTATTTATTTTTAAAGCATGCCCTTCACTGGCTGCAGCTCTTGGGAGAGTGGGCCCCATGCCTTCACTGGGCAGTACAGTGGAGATGGCTCTGGAGGCATAGGGTGAGCCAGCCCTGACAACATGAGAGCTGACCCTGCCACCTGCCAAAGGCAGCATCATGTGGCCCAGCTGGAGCAGTCCTGGAGCGCTCATCCTGGTGGTGCAGTTAAGGGAGAGCCAGCATGCTGACCAACTCAGCTTCCACCCACGCTCAGATTCAGGACTCTGAGTTGGCCCACACCAAAATCTACATTATCATTGAATTGTTGGAGCTTGTAAAATGGTCAATCCTGCTGATCCAAAGCTGCAGGATCTCCATGACAACAGGGCAACAACAGTGAGGATCCTATATTGATCATGTGACAGATGGATGTGTCCATTGCAATGAAAATTCGAAAGTGAGGATATGTGGACAGAGGGGTATAGTGTGGGACATACTGTGACACATTACCACTTCCACAATGAGATGATTTCTATGCTTTATTTTGTTTGTTTGTTTATTTATTTATTTACTTACTTATTTATTTTTGGGGAAAGTTGCCAAGGCAGTGGGTGAATATGAAGGGACTAGGGGATGAATGGGACTGAAGTGCATGATAAGAAACTCACAAAGAATCAATAAAAAGTTCTTTAAAAAAAAGTTCTTTTTAAGGTATACAGATTTCACCACAACATCTTCTCGTAAAAATGTTCATATGAAGAAACAGATGTTCTATTTCATTCTCTCTCAGTCTTAATCTCCTTGAAAGTACACTTATGATTGGTTTCTGTTTCCATGTTTTGCCACTGCTTTCTGCACTGGGATGCATCTGAAAAGGCCCAAATCTGGGTTTTGTATGTATATTTGAAAAATTAGACCCCATTGTATTTATTCCTTTGTGATTGCCATTAAAATATATTTATTTTATGCATATGAGTGTTTTGCCTGCATATATGTCTGTGTCCACATACCTGTTGTTTACAGGCATAAGAGTAAGAAAAAGGCATTGGTTTCTCTGAGCCTGGTGTTATGGATGATCGTAAGCTGTTATGCTCGTGCTGAAAATCAAATGTGGGACCTCTAGAAGAGTAGACCGTGTTACAGTTCTCCCCTTTTAGTACTGGCAGATTCATTCATACAGCCATTCAACAAACTCCTGTTGATCACTATTCTAGATTTCATGGTTTTTAAACAAATACTGATTTTCCTTCCCCATGACTCCAGAACAGGAGTAATGGAAATGTTCCAGACCATAGTAGAAACTTTGAGACATACTGCAAATTCTACTTTTGGGGGATTCTGTCTTCCACTAAAAGAATGGCATGTCTCATAATTCTACCAAGTCCCTGACATAGAACAGATCTGAAGTCTAATGAAAGTCTTGGATAGAGTTGCTACTGCTGATGTTAGGATGACAGATAAGAAGTGCTTTTTGGTTGTATCAGTTTACATTCCCACCAGCAGTGGAGGAGGGTTCCCCTTTCTCCACAACCTCTCCAGCATGTGTTGTCCCTTGAGTTTTTCATCTTGGCCATTCTGATGGGTGTAAGGTGATATCTCAGGGTCATTTTGATTTGCATTTCCCTGATGGCTAATGAGGATGAGCATTTCTTTAAGTGTTTCTCTGTCATTCGATATTCCTCTGTCGAGAATTCTGTTTAGCTCCATTCCCCATTTTTTAATTGGATTGTTTGCTGCTTTTCAGCTTCTTTAGTTCTTTGTATATACTCTATGTTAGTCCTTTGTCAGATAAAGAGTTAGTGAAGATTCTTTCCCAATCTGTAGGCAGGCGTTTTGTTTTGATGACAGTGTCTTTTGCTTTACAGAAGGTTTTCCAGTTTCATGAGGTCCCATTTATTGATTGTTGCTCTTAGAGCCTATGCTGTTGGTGGTCTGTTCAGGAAGTTGTCTCCTGTGCCAATGAGTTCTAGGCTGTTCCCCACTTTTTCTTCTAACAGATTTAGAGTATCTGGTTTTATGTTGAGGTCTTTGATCCACTTGGACTTTAGTTTTGTGCAGGGTGATAAATATAGATCTATTTTCATTTTTCTGCATGTGGACATCCAGTTGGACCAGCACCATTTGTTGAAGATGCTGTCTTTTTTCCATTGAATGGTTTTGGCTTCTTTGTCAAAAATCGAGTATTCATAGGTGTGTGGGTTTATTTCTGGGTCTTCTATGCGGTTCCATTGATCCTCCTTTCTTTTTTTATGCCAATACCATGCAGTTTTTATTACTATTGCTCTGTACTACAACTTGAGATCGGGGATAGAGATACCTCCAGATGATCTGTTGTTGTACAGGATTGTTTTGGAGATTCTGGGTTTTTTGTTTCTCCATATGATGCTGAGAATCTTTTTTTCAAGGTCTGTAAAGAATTGAGTTGGTATTTTGATGGGAATTGCATTGAATCTGTAGATTGCTTTTGGCAGGATGGCCATTTTCACAATGTTAATCCTACCAATAAATGAGCACGGGAGATCTTTCCATCTTCTGAGATCTTCTTCAATTTCTTTCTTCAGAGACTTGAAGTTTTTCTCAAACAGGTCTTTCACTTACTGATACAACCACTTTGGAAATCTATCTGGCTCTTTCTAAGACAATTAGGAATAGTGCTTCCTCAAGACCCAGCTATACCACTGCTAGGTATATACCCAAAGTTTGCTCAAGTACACAAAAGGGATATTTGCTCAACCATGTTTATAGCAGCTTTATTTGTAATAGCCAGAACCTGGAAACAGCCCAGATGTCCATCAACGGAGGAATGGGTACAGAAATTGTGGTATTTTTACACAATAGAATACTACTCAGCAATCAAAAAGGAAGAAATCATGAAATTTGCAGGCAGATGGTGGGATCTAGAAAAGATCATCCTGAATGAAATATCCCAGAAGGAGAAAGACAAACACGGTATATACTCACTTATATAGACCTATAAGATATGATAAACATAATGAAATCTATACACCTAGAAAAGATAATCAAGAGAGCAGACATGGGGACATGGGGTAAGATTATCAATCCTCGTTTAGAAAGACAGATGGGATGCGCATTGAACATATGACAGGAGTCTACTGAGCGCATTTGAAAGACTCTAACTAGCAGTGTTTTCAAAGCAAAGACTCATGACCAAACCTTTGGCAGAGTACAGGGAATCATAAGAAAGAAGGGGAGTTAGTCTGATGAGGAAAGGATAGGAGCTCCACAAGGACCAAATATATCTGGGCACAGGGTCTTTTCTGAGACTGACATGCAACCAAGGACCATATATGAATATAACCTAGAAACTCTGCTCAGATGTAGCCTGTAGTAGGTTAGTAACCAATTAGTTTCCCATAGTGAGGGGAACAAGGACTATTTCTAACAGGAACTCAATGACTGGCTCTTTGGCCTCCCCACCCCCCCAAGGGAGGAGCAGTCCTGTTAGGCCACAGAGGAGAGCTTTGCAGCCAGTCCTGAAGATACCTGATAAAACAGGATCAGATGAATGGGGAGGAGGTCCCCCCTTTCAGTGGATTTGGCAAGGGGCCCGGTGGAGATGAGGGAGGGAGGGAGGGACTGGGAGGGAATGAGGGATCGGGATACGGCTGGGATACGGCTGGGATACAGAGTTAATAAAAAAAAAAAGAGTTAATAAGAAAAAAATAAAATTCAAAAAAAAAAGAAGTGCATTTTGTAGTAAGTCAATGATATCATAGAATTTCTGTGACTTGGTGTGATCAGAGCAAAGCCCACAAGTAAAGCCAACTGTTATTTGCTATGCCTTGTTTTGGATACTGGGGGGTATTACAAAAACAATTATTCATGTAGAATTTACACTGAAAAGCTATGTAGTATTTCCTGGGTTGAGACATCATCTCACTATGTAGTCCAGGTAAGCCTCAAAATTGAGATCCTCCTCTCTCTGCCACATGACTGTTGGGTTTACAGGTCTGTCATCACATTCATCTCCTTTATGTTTCTGTCACTTCTATCACATTCTTCCCATTTCTTTGCCACATGTTCAATTCTCACTTCTTTTACGCCTATTGGAACATGGCAGCAACAACAACTGGTGCACACAGTATGGTCATGCAGCTTCTAGCCATGACCTAGACTTATGTATCTCCAAAGGACCTTGCCTCTTCTTTTGTTTCCACATTTTTTATTATTAAAATATTTAAATTTATTACAATTTATTCACTTTGTATCCCAGCTGTAGATATAAGCTGTATCCTTAATCCCCTCTCAATACTGCCCTCCATTCCTCTTCTGTTCCCATGCCCATTCCCAGGTCAAGTGATAAGGGAGGTACTTTTCCCCTTCCATCTGACCCTATCAGATCTCTTCAGGACTGTCCAGATCCTCTTTCTCTGTGGCCTAATTAGGCCACCTCATCACAGGGAGGTGATCAAACAAGCCAATGAGTCCATGTCAGAGATAGCTCCTGCTCCCCTTACTAGGGTACCCATTTGGAGGCTAAGCTGTACATTTGTGCAGAAATTCTAGGGTAGCTTGATGAACTGTACTTCATTGGAGTATCAATCTCAGAAATGAATCCTGCGCCCAAATTTTTTGGTTCTGTAGTTCTCTTTGTGGAGGTCCTGTCCTATGCAGGTCTTTCTGTCTCTGCCTTCTTTTATAAACATTCCCTGCATTCTGTACAAAGTTTACCTATGAGTAAACTTTGGTACTAAAGATATCAGCATCTGCTTTGATACCTTGCTGGGTAGAGTATTTTTTAATTTAATTTTATTTTATTAATTACACTTTATTCACTTTGTATCTCCCCATAAGACCCTCCCTCCTCCCCTCCTGACCCAACCCTCCCTCCCCCTTCTTCACGCAAGCCCCTCCCCAAGTCCACTGATAGGGGAGGTCCTCCTCTCCTTCCTTCTGATCTTAGTCTATCAGATCTCATCAGGAGTGGCTGCATTGTCATTTTCTGTGGCCTGGTAAGGCTGCTCCCCCTCAGGGGGAGGTGATCAAAGAGCAGGCCAATCAGATTATGTCAGAGGCAGTCCCTCTTCCCATTACTATGGAAGCCACTTGGACATTGAACTGCCAGGGGCTACATCTGTGCAGGGGTTCTAGGTTATCTCCATGCCTGGTACTTGATTGGAGTATGAGTCTCTGGGAAGGTCCCTGTGTTCAAATTTTCTGATTCTGTTGCTCTACTTGTGGGGCTCCTGTCCTCTCCAGATATACTATTTCCCACTTCTTACATTAGATTCCATGCACTCTGCCCAACAGTTGGCCATAGTCTCAGCATCTGCTTTGATAGTCTGCAGGACAGTGCCTTTCAGAGGCCCTCTATGGCAGGATCCTAGGTTGTTTCCTGTTTTCATCTTCTTCTGATGTCCATCCTCCTTGCCTTTCGGGATGGGGACTGAGCATTTTAGTCAGGGTCCTCTCTCTTGATTAGTTTCTTTAGATGTTCAGATTTTAGTAGGTTTATCCTATGTTATATGTCTATATGAGTGAGTATATACCGTGTGTGTCTTTCTGCTTCTGAGAAAGCTCACTCAGGATGATCCTTTCCAGGTCCCACCATTTACCTGAAAATTTCATGATTTCTTTATTTTTCATTGCACAGTAATACTCCATTATGTAGATGTACCACAATTTCTGCATCCATTCTTCAGTTGAGGGGCAGCTGGGCTGTTTCCATTTTTGGCTATTGCAAATAAAGCTGTTACAAACATGGTTGAGCAAATGTTTTTATTGTGTACTTAAGCCTCTTTTGGATATACACCTAGGAGTGGTATAGCTAGATCTTGAGGAAGCACTATTCCTAGTTGTCTCAGAAAGCGCCAGATTGCTTTCCAGAGTGGTTGTACAAGTTTACATTCCCACCAGCAGTGGAGGAGGGATCCCTTTTCTCCACAACCTCTCCAGCATGTGTTGTCCCTTGAGTTTTTCTTCTTGGCCATTCTGATGGGTGTAAGGTGAAATCTCAGGGTCATTTTAATTTGCATTTCCCTAATGCCTAATGACGTTGAGCATTTCTTTAAGTGTTTCTCTGCCATTCGATATTCCTCTACAGAGAGTTCTCTGTTTAGCTCTGTTCCCCATTTTTTAATTGGATTACATCGTATGCTGCTTTTCAGCTTCTTAAGTTCTTTATATATACTGGATATTACCCTCTGTCAGAAAAAGCGTTGGTGAAGATTCTTTCCCAATTTTTAGGCAGTCGTTTTGTTTTGATGACAGTGTCCTTTGCTTTACAGAAGCTTTTCAGTTTCATGAGGTCCCATTTATTGATTGTTGATATTATAGTCTGTGCTGTTGGTGTTCTGTTCAGGAAGTTGTCTCCTGTGCCAATGAGTTCTAGGCTCTTCCCCACTTTTTCTTCTAACTTATTTAATGTATCTGGTTTTATGTTGAGGTCTTTGATCCATTTGGACTTTAGTTTTGTGCAGGGTGATAAGTATGGATCTATTTGCATTTTTCTACATGTGTACATCCAGTTAGACCAGCACCATTTGTTGAAGATGCTGTCTTTTTTCCATTGAATGGTTTTGGCATCTTTGTCAAAAATCAGGTGTCCATATGTGTGTGGACTTATGTCAGGTTCTTCTATTCGATTCCATTGATCCACCGGTCTGTTTCTATGCCAGAACCATGCAGTTTTTAGTATTATTGGTCTATAGTACAGCTTGAGATCAGGGATGGACATATCTCCTGAAGATCTTTTACTGTAAATAATTGTTTTAGCAATTCTGGGTTTCTTGTTGTTCCATATGCAGGTGAGAATTTTTCTTTCCAAGTCTGTAAAGAATTGTGTTGGTAATTTGATGGGAATTGCATTGAATCTGTAGATTGCTTTTGGTAAGATGGCCATTTTTACTATGTTAATCCTGCCAAGCCAAAAGCACGGGAGGTCTTTCCATCTTCGGATATCTTCTTCTAATTCTTTCTTCAGAGAGTTGAATTTTTTTTCATACAAGTCTTTGACTTGCTTGGTTAGGGTTATACCAAGGTACTTTATGTCATTTGTGGCTACTGAAGGGTGTTGTTTCCCTAATTTCTTTCTCAGCCCTTTTGTCTGTTGTATACAGGAAGGCTACTGATTTTTTTGAGTTAATTTTGTATCCGGCCACTTTGCTGAAGGTGTTTATCAGCTGTAGGATTTCCCTGGTAGAATTTTTGGGGTCACTCACATATACTATCATATCATCTGCAATGGTGATAATTTGACTTCTTTCTTTCCAATTTGTATCCCCTTGATCTCCTTCAACTGTCTTATTGTTCTAGAAAGGACTTCCAGAACCATGTTGAAGAGTTATGGAGAGAGTCTGTGTTTTTTTTGTTGGAGAGTTGTGTTCACTGATGTTGAGAAAGATTAATGAGCAGTAGTTGTTAGATCCTTTGATTTTTATATTGGTTGTACTAGTGTGTTTGTGTGCTTGGTTACTTTTAGTTTTGCTTTAGTGAGCTTGTTTATTTCCTGCATTATTTTGAATGGAGTTAGCTTTCTTGGGTTATACATTTCCTTCTATTATCTTATTTAAGGCCGTATTGTGGGTTGGTATTGTTCACATTTGTTTTTTTGTTTTTTGTTTTTTGTTTTTTTTTGTTGTTGTTGAATATCTTGTTTTCTCCATCTATGAAGATTGAGAGTTTTGCTGGGTTTAGTAGCCTGGGCTGATATCTGTGTTCTATTTGTGTCTGCATGATATCCATCAAGGCCCTTCTGGTTTTCTTTGTCTCTGTTGAGAAGTCAGGTGTGATTCCAATGAGTATGCCATCATATGTTACTTGGCCTTTTTCCTTTGCAGCTTTTAGTATTTTTTTTCTTAGTTCTGTATATTTACTGTTTTGATTATTATGTGGCAGGAGGATTTTCTTTTCTGGTCTAATTTATTAGGTGTGCTGTAGCCCTCTTGTATGCTTATAGCTTTCTCCTTTAAGTTGGGGAAATTTTCTTCTATGATTTTGTTGAAAATACTATCTTGGTTTTGGAGATGGGAATCTTCTTTTTCCTCTATTCCTATTATTCTTAGGTTTTCTCTTTTCATGTGGTCTTGGATTTCTTGGATAGTTTGTGTCAGTAATTTTTCAGATTTAACTTTTTTTTTTTTGATGGATACATCAATTTCTTCCATTGCATCTTCCACACCTGACGTTGTTTCTTCTATCTCTTGTAGTTTGTTGGTTATGCTTACCTCTGTAGTTCCTGTTTTCTTCTGAAGTTCTTTCTCTCCATGATTTTCTCTATTTGGGTTTTTTTTAATTTTCCCAATTTTAACTTCTGAACTTGAACCATTTTGTTGTTTTCCTTCACCTGTCTGACTTTATTTTCCAGCTTTTCCTTCAATTCCTTCACATGTTTGTTTAAACATTCCTCTATTTCTTTTATGTCTTTCAGTGATTTACTTATTTCCTCTGTGAAGGTCACAAACTGTTTGACTGCATCTTCCTGTATTTCATTATGGATGGCCATGCACTGTTTGACTTTGTCTTACTGTATTTTTTTTCTTCTTTTTTTAATTCTTTTTTTATAAATTAAAGTTTATTCTCTTTGTATCCCAGCTGTAGCACCATCCCTAATTCTTTCCCAATCCCACTTTCTCTCCCTCATCTCCTCCAATGACCCTCTCCAAGTCCACTGATAGGGAAAGTTCTCCTTTCCTTCCCTCTGATCCTAGCCTGTCATGTTTCATCAAGATTGATTGTACTGTCATCCTCTGTGTCCTGGTAAGGCTGCTCACCCATCAGGGTGAGATGATCAAAGATCCAGCCACTGAGTTCATGGCAGAGACAGCCCCTGCTCCCCTTACTAGGGTACCCAATTGGAGGCTCAGCTTCCATTGGTTACATCTGTGCAAGGGTTCTAGGGTAGCTTCATGCATTGTGCTTCATTGGAGTATCAATCTCAGAAAAGCCCCCCATGCTGAAATATTTTGGTTCTGTTGATCTTCTGGTAGAGCTCCTTTCCCATCCAGTTGTTTCTATCTCACCATACTTTCATAAGATTCCCTGCACTCTGCCCAAAGTTTGGTTATCATTCTCAGCATCTGCTTTGATACCTTTCTGGGTACAGTCTTTCAAAGGTCTTCTGTGGTAGGCTCCTGTCCTGTTGCCTGTTTTCTTCATCTTTCAATGTCTATCCTGTTTGCCATTCTGAGTGAGGATTGATCATCTTACACAGGGTCCCTCCTTCTGCTTAGCTTTTTTAGGTGTACAGATTTTAGTATGCTTGTCCTATATTATATGTCTAATATCCACTTACAATTGAGTATATACCATGTATATATTTCTGCTTCTGGAATGGCTCACTCAGGATGATCTTTCCTAGATCCCACCATTTGCCTGCAAATTTCATGATTTCTTTGTTTTTAATTGTTGAATAGTATTCCAATATGTAAATGTACCAAAAGTTCTTTTTATATTCCTTAGCTGAGGGACATCTGGGTTGTTTCCATATTCTGGCTGTTATGAATAAAACTGCTACAAACATGGTTGAGAAAATGTCCTTATTGTATACTTGAGCATATTTTGGATATATGCCTAGGATTGCTACAGCTGGATCTTGAAGAAGCACTATTCCTAATTGTCTGAGAAAGTGCCAGCTTGATTTCCAAAGTTATTATACAAGTATACATTCGCACCAAATATTCCACATCTTCTCCAGTATGTGTTTTCACTTGATGTTTTTTTTAAGTACTTTTTAAATTAAATGTTTTTTAATATTATTTACCGTTTATTCATTTTGTATCCCAGGTGTCTCTTTTTCCCTCATTCTCTCTCAATCCCACACTTCCTCCCTCCCTCCCCTTTTTCCATTCCCTCTCCAAGTCCACTGATAGGAAAGTCCTTTTCTGACCCTAGCTTATCAGGTCTCAAAAGGACTATTTACATTGTCCTCCTCTGTGGCCTGGAAAGGCTCCTCCCCCCCTGTGGAGGATGGTCAAAGAACCTGCCACTGAGTTCATGTCAGGGACAGTCCCTGTTCCCCTTAATAGGGATCCTACTTGGATACTGAGCTGCCATGGGCTATATCCAAGCAGGGGTTCTAGGTTATAGCAATGAGTGGTCCCTGGTTGGAGTATCAGTCTCAGAAAAGACCCTTGTGCTCAGATATTTTGGTTCTGTTGCTCTCTTGAATTTTTTATCTTAGCCATTCTGAAGGCTGTAAGGTGAAATCTCAGGCTTGTTTTGATTTCCTAGATGAATAAGGATGTTTACCATTTCTTTAAGTGTTTCTCTGCCATTTGATGTTCCTCTATTGAGAATTTTCTGTTTAGCTCTATACCCCATTTTTTTTAATTGGATTACTTGATTTGTTAATGTTTAACTTCTTGAGTTCTTTATATATTTTTATATAGTCTAGATATTAGCCCTTTGTCAGATATAGGGATGGTAAAAATCCTTTCGCAATACGTAGGCTGTCGTTTTGTTCTGAGGACAGTGTCCTTTGCCCTACAGAAGCTTTTAAGTTTCATGAGGTACAATTTATTGATTTCTGTTCTTAGAGCCTGTGCTGCTGGTGTTCTGTTCAGGAAGTTGTCTCCTGTGTCAATGAGTTCAAGGCTCTTCCCCACTTTTTCTTCTAACAGGTTTAGAGTGTCTGGTTTTATGTTGAGGGCTTTGATCTACTTGGACTTTAGTTTTGTGGAGGGCGATAAATATGGATTTATTTGCATTTTTCTACATGTAGACACTGAGGTTGACCATTTCTTTTTTCCATTGAATGGTTTTGGTTTTATGTCTAAAATCAATTTTCTGATGGTGTGTGGGTTTATTTCTGGGTTTTCTATTGGATTCCATTGATCTACCACTCTATTTCTCTGCCAGTACCATTCAGTTTTTATTACTATCACTCTGTAGTACAGCATAGATCATGGATGGATGTATCTCTATATGATCTGTTGTTGGACATGATTTTTTTGAGATATTCCGAGATTTTTTTTGTTTGTTCCATATGAAGGTGAAAATTTTTCTTTCAAGAAATGTGTTGGTAATTTGATTGGAATTGTATTGCATCTATAGATTGCTTTTGGCTGAATGGCCATTTTCACTATGTTAATCCTACAGATCCATGAACATGGGAGATCTTTCCACCTTCTGATATCTTCTTCAATTTATTTCTTCAGAGACCTGAAGTTTTTTCAAACAGGTCTTTCACTTGTTTGTTTAGAGCCACACTAAGGTTCTTTATATTGCTTGTGGCTATTATGAAGGGTGTAGTTTCCTTAATTTCTTTCTCAGCCCTTTTATCTTTCATATACAAGAGGGCTACTGATTTTTTGAGATAATTTTGTATCCAGCAACTTTGCTACAGGTGTTTATCAGCTGAAGGTGATCTCTGGTTGAATTTTTGGGGTTGCTCATATATACTATCATATTATCTGCGAATACTGATACTTTGACTTCTTCCTTTCCAGTTTGTATCCCCTTGATCTCCATTAGTTGTCTTAATGTTCTAGCTAAGACTTCAATACTATGGTGAAAAGATATGGAGAGAGTGGGTAACCTTGCCTTGTCCCTGATTTCAGTGGGACTGATTTAAGTTTCTCTCCATTTAGTTTGATGTTGGCTATAGGCTTGCTGTATACTGTTGTTACAATGTTTAGGAATGTGCCTTGTATCCCTGATCTCTCCAAGAGTTTCAACATGAATCAGTATTGGATTTTGTCAAATACTTTTTCGGCATCTAAGGAAATGATCATGTGGTTTTTGTCCTTCAGTTTGTTTATATGTTTTCTCCTTCAGTTTGTTTATATGGCATATGATCCTGTGTGTTAACTGTGGTTGTTTGTAGTCAGGAGGACTCTCCTTTCACCAGAGGAAGTCCTGGAGACAGTTGCCCTGCCACTGGGTTTCTTGCTCTGAATTTAGTGAGCTGTTGCTGCTTTTCTTACACTGTGTTTGCTGAGTGCAGTCCTCTTGAAGAACCAGGGAACCCTGCGGTTTGGTCAGTTTGGCTGGGGAGACAGATTGTACCTTGGAACAGTGTCTGGGGGCTGAATCCATGATCTTAGGATTCTGTAGGTCTGAGATTGGAGCACTCTGTCCCAGTTCCCAAATGGTAATCAGTCACAGGTGAGCATAGCACACAGGCGTAGAGAAGGAGGCTAGAGCCCGGAGCCTGCAAGGAACATTTCTGGGGATTAACTTGGTGTCCTGAGTTTGGACCTGATGTTTCCTCCACCGTGGGTTTCCTCCCAAGAGGGAGACCCTGTCTGTGGTGTTTGGGGGTCCACATTTCCCTGTCTGTGACATATGCGGTCCACAGTTCAATCTGGATTGGTGAGCAGAGCACCCAGGAGCAGGCCAGTGGCTCTGAGCTGGTGACTGGGCACCTGCAGGAACCTGAGAACTTTTCCCAAGCACTTTTTGGGGTGGGAGGTTGGTTGGGTGCCCTGAGTTCAGACCTGTTGTTGCCCTCCCTATGGGGTTTCCTCCCAACAGGGAAACTCAGTCTCTGGTGCTTTAGGGCCCACAGATCAGTCTGGGATGGTGATCAGAGCACTCAGGACCATCTCTCTGGGCTGGTGACTGAGTGCCTGCTTGGACCTAGGAAATCTTCTGGGGTTTAGCTTTGTGACCTGAGAATGGATCAATTGCTTCCAACACTGTGGAGTTTCCTCTCACTTGGGAAAAACAGTCGCTGGTGTTTTAGGGCCCATTCTCAAGGGGGCACACACACATTGATCCTATGATAGTGTTGGAAGGGCAGATTTTAAGATCTTAGTAGAGTTTTATTTTCAGTTTATTCCCCCTCTCTCTGTCTGTCTCTCTGTGTGTATCTGTGTGTGGGCATGTATATGTGTGTGTTTGTGTCTATGTGTCTGCATGTGTGTGTGTGCCTGTGTGTGCATGTGCATGTGTGTGTTTGTGTCTGTCTGTGTGTGTGAATGTGTGTATTGATAGTTAAGTTTCTCAGTAGGCATTGATGCTCTATGTCACAGTGTAGGTTTCCTAGGAAACAGACTCTGAGACTGAGTTAATGTACAAGTTATTTTTTAAGGTGAGCTTCTGGGATTGATGACTATGAAAGGGATGAGGAAATAGAAGTGGCCACAGGGAAAGACTGCGCTGTATTATAGACCCAGAGACAACCTCTATTCTCTAGAATTTGAAACTGGATTGCTCTTTGAAGGTGTCTCAAATTAGGCTGAAGTGAGCATTCATTTATCCTCTTTAGAAGTCATTTTATGTAGTTTGGCCAAAGGATGATGTGATTTTATGGAAGGACGTTCTCTGCAACTGTGGCTGACCCTGAAGGGGCTAACACTTGAGAAGCATTAGCTCACTGAGCTCCCATGAAAATCAAGCATTTACTTTAAGGGGAATTTGAGGGTGTGTCTACATATTCAAAACAATCTGTTATATGTGCTTTACATCTTTTCCCTTCTCCTCTTCTGCTGTCATTGCCTTTCCTTTCTGTATTAGTGGTAATAGAAGGCTTGTCATCTCTATCTTTTGTTCACACTTCCTCTCTTAGAATAGCTTTCCCTTTATTTGTTGAACTAGCTTTCACATACTTAAGGTGAATCTTTGAGCATCATCTCCTCAAGATGTTTTTCTGGGTTTCTCAAAACAGAAGAAGATGATTTCAGGGTTGAGGGCAGATCAGTGGTAGAGTGCAGTTCAGTCTCTAGTACCTAAAATATGTAATTATCCATAATTAAAAAAAATACCACCTTGGGTGCTAGAGAGATGCCTCAGTGAATAATCATCTTTCAGAAAATTAGAATTTGGTTTCCACCACCCACTTTGGGAAAATTTAAACCACTTGTAATGCCAACTCTAAGGTATCTGACTTCCTCTTTTGGCTTTTTCAGGCACTCTCATGCACATATGTAAATACACACATACCTGAACATAAATAAAAATAAATTTCTTAAAAATAGTCTACCTTTTGAATCCAAAGTAGACTTTTTGTACCACTTCTGTTATTCTGCATACATGTATCATACCAGACCAGAAATTCTTCCAGAGCCCAGCCCCTGGCAATATCTGATTTAGACCCAGCTGGGGATTCAGTTCATGTTTGCCAGATTCATGGAAGAGTAGTAGCTCTCATGAACAGTAGTGTCATGTGTGTAACCCTGTTGGCTAAGAAGTTACACAATCCACCTTCGGTAACATTAAGTATATTTATTCAACTTTTATCATGTAGGGCTTGCACTTTCTGAATCCTTTGCACTTACCTGGCTATTTGTCAAATGAACAGTTTTGCTTTTCTACGCTGATTTTTAAAAACTTGTTTATTACAATTTATTCACTTTTTATCCCAGCTGTAGTTACCTCCTTTCTCTCCCACCCCCAATTCTGCCCTTTCTCCCACTTCTCCTCCAATGCCCTTCCCCAGTCCATTGATAGCTGAGGTCCTCTTCCCTTTCCATCAGACCCTGGCCTATCAGGTCTCATCAGGACTGTCTGAATTTTCCTCTTCTGTGACCTGGTTAGGCTGCCTCCCCCTCAGGGGGAGGTTATCAAAGAGCCAGCCACTGAGTTCATGTCAGAGAGAGACCCTGTTTCCCTTACTCGGGAGCCCGTTTGGATACTGAGCTGACATGGGCTACAGCTGTGCAGGGGTTCTAGGTTAATTCCGTGAATGGTCCTTGGTTGGACTATCAGTCTCAGAAAAGAACCCTGTGCCCAGATTTTTCACTTCTGTTGCTCTCCTTGTGGAGCTCCAGTCCCCTCCAGGTCTTTCTATCTTCCCCTTCTTCCATAAGTTTCCCTGCACTCTGCCCAAAGTTTGGCTATGAGTCTCAGCATCTGCTTTGATACGCTGCTGTGTAGAGTGTTTCAGAGACCATCTGTAGTAGGTTCCTATCTTGTTCCTTGTTTTCACCCTCTTCCAATGTCTATCTCATTTTGCCTTTCTGAGTGAGAATTGATCATCTTACCCAGGTCCTCCTTCTGGCTTACCTTCTTTAGGTGTACAAATTTTAGTATGATTATCTTTTATTGTATGTTTAATATGCACTTATAAGTGAGTATATACTATGTGTGTATTTCTGCTTCTGGGATACCTCACTCAGGATAATATTTTCTAGATCCCACCATTTACCTGCAAATTTCATGATTTTGTTTAAGCAACCAATAGGTTGGGGCATTTTGGTGGGTCATAATGCATAATGTTCTTAATGCATAGCAATATCTTGGTTCCTCTCTGGTGCTTATTTCTGGTATGTAGGGTAAGACTAGTGGGAATTGTGGTAGAGAAAAGTGGGACAGCACAGGCAAACACAGAAGTGTGTAGAGAGCAGGCATTTAGGGCAAAGAGCACCAGTTCTGGGTTGAGGTCAGGCCACCAAGTAGGAGTATGCATACATTATCTTGTTTGTATACCTACTTTACACAAAGCTTGTGAACTAAGAGTGTTCAAACATGCACAAATGATGTCATAACTGAAGCCTTTTAATGTGTAGCCAACTGGTAACAACAACGCCAAACCAGGGCAAGCTGAAGGTAGAAAATCAGATGGTGAGCTAAGGATGCAGGACTACTCTGAAAGGCCACAACTAGGCAAAAGAGAAAACTAGTCCTGAATATGGATGTGAGAATGTTACTCAAACTCTGATCATGCAAAGCTCACACTGAGTGCTTTGATGGTATTAAGTGAACACTTTTACTTAGCATATGAGACTGGCAATTAGTAGAATAATCTGTGTCGACTGGCTTTGTTTGAGTTGCCCCTGCTTCTGTTTTCTTTTTTAAGAATGAAAGGTAAGAAAGGGTTTGAGTAGTCAGACCAGTTAGGCATTTACTGCAATAATTTACATGCGCTATGACTAGAGCTTAGGGCAGATTGGCTTACAGGGCTGTTGTCTGAGAGGGACTGTTCTTATTCAGTTTCTTCCATGTAGGAGTCAGTATGCAAAAGCTAGGAGGTCATGTGGGTCACAAGGTCAGAAGTGTCATAACTCGAATTTAAAATCTGCCACATGAACTGATTGGCCTGTTCTTTAATTACCTCCCCCTGAGGGGGAAGCAGCATTACCAGGCCACAGAAGAAGACAATGCAGCCACTCCTGATGAGACCTAATTGACTAAGTTCAGAAGGAAGGAAAAGAAGTCCTCCCCTATCAGTGGACTTGGAGAGGGGCATGCATGCAGAGGGTGAAGGAAGGGAGGGATTGGGATGGGAGGAGGGAGAGAACCACAGGGGTGATACAAAGTGAATAAAGTGTAATTAATAAAGAAAAAAGAAAGACAAAAAAAAGTAAAGTCTGCCACTTATAGTTTTACTTAAAAAATGGGAGACAGGAAGGCAGTGGTAAAAGAAAATGTGTTTGTTTACTCCGGAGGAAAAAAAGATGTAAAGTTCTCTGTGCCTTGCCTATATCAGTGTTGCAATTTATAGAAAATATGAAACAAATGTCAGGCAATTATCACATGTAAATTTCCTCCGAGGTAAATGATCTGAATCTTTTCCTGGAAGAAGACCCTTCCTCTGGTGCCAGGGCTTCAGGAAATTTTCACCTGTAATCTGGGGGAAAATTTTTAATTCTTTATACTCCACACTGCACAGTATGATTGTTCAGAACACTTAGGGCATTTTACCTTTAATGTAGGGAACTATTTCCAGAAGAGAGATCGCAATAGTTGCCTACTACAGATGCTGTTTTCCTCAGACCACCTGAAAATTTCCAAAAGCCACCTACTGCCATTGACTTTCCCATTTGGATAGATCTGGAAAATCTCCTATTACTCACATGGTATATTCCAGTATACCCACACACTAGTCTGCTGCATACTGAACTGAGATTTTCATAAGGAGCTGAAACCTGAGTATATTTTTTCCTGACATGATATCTTCCTTTCCAGTCCCTTTGTTCCCTCTTTAAAAAAAAAAGTATTTTCTATAGAAACATAGCTTGTTCCATTTTTTATTTCTTGCCACAACAAATGACTTGAATGACTCCATATCCATGGTTCCACTCTCTCCAGAGACAGAGAGTGAGAGTGAGAGATGCTGGTACTCCTCAGCTGGCTGCCTCCCCTAACCTCTTATTTTCTCTTTTTATTCAGTGCAGGGGCGCAGATCCTGGGATGGTGTTGCCCATATTCAAAGTGAGTCTTCCTGCCTCAGTTAAACATCTCCTGAAACTCCCTCTGAAACATACTTAGAAGTATGTCCCCTAGATCAGTTCAAATCCAGTCATGTTGATAAGATTAAATGTCACAGTTACTAATAAAGTATACCTTTTATTATATATTTTTTAATTTGAAGAGTTTTTCTTTACTTGTTTGTTTGTTTTTTGTTGTTGTTTTTCCAGACAGGGTTTCTCTATGTATGTAGCTCTGATTGGCATGGAACTCACTCTGTAGATCTGGGTGGCCTCAAACTCAAAGATCCACCTGCCTCCCAAAGGATGGGATTATAGGAGCACACCACCACTGCCTGGCATTTTAAAAGTTTTAAACTGATATAAAAATAAAAGTTAAATAAACTATTGAGGTAATATTTAATATGTACTTATTGTACATATTAAAAATATTGTAAAGTTTAAATCAGGTGAAGCATATCACCTCAAAACCGTTTTTGATTTGTTTTGTTTTTGTTTAATTTTTTTTTTTTTGTATTTTCCCCAGTGCTTCATGAAGACTAAGCAGGCATTCTGCCACAGTGCTAAGCTCCCTGCCTATATTTTCTTGTTTTAAAAAACTTACACACTATATTATTACCTGTACTCACATGGTATTTATCAGAATAGTTTAAATAGCAATACAAAAATACATACTTTTTTGTTGTTCTGGTTTTTGAGTCAAAAATCTCAGTTTGCAACCCTAGCTAGCCTAGAACTATGTAGTCCAAACTATATAGCCAAACTTGTGGCAAACTTCCTGCTTTTACTCCCTTAAGTGCTTAAATAACAGGCATGAGTCACCACATCCAGACCTATAGTTTATTTTGAAAGGCTAAAGTCATGTTACATTTTGGAATTTACATATGGTGTATTACATGGTTAATTTTTGCAAAATTGTATAAGCCAGAAACTATATGGATGAACTAGGTACTTCTTGCAACAGTGAGAGGATAGGAGGAAAGCTGTGTCCCTGTGGTGAGAGGCCATCTAACATGAATACCATTGAGACTTGCTGAAAAGTAGAATTGTCAATAAAAGGCACAGGCAATGTCAGTCTTTATTGCTTGGATGTAAGGCCAACTAATGTTACTATTTTCATTTGTGCATACACATACATACCTATGTCTATATGTATACACATGTAACTGATATAATCAAAGAAAAAGAGGCTATCAACTTGAGAGTGGAGGGCATAGAAGGTCTTTGAGGGAGGATAATTTGGTAAAAGAAGGAAAGAAGAAAGATAGAGAGAAGTGGTATAATCCTATCTCAATTAAAAACATTGAAAATACAATAAAATAAACCAAAAAACCTAATTCTGGGATGGGGTGTGTAACTCAATTCACAGAATGCTTGCCTGTCAAGCATAAGGGGGTTTGGTCCCCAGAACTGCATAAACTAGTCATAGAGGTACATGGCTATAGTCCTGATACTGAGGAAATAGAGGCAGGAAGATCAGAAGCTCAAAGTCATCCTTGACTTACATAGCTAGTTGAATGGCCCTCACTTTCCTAAATTTTATTATTTTTAATTTCCTTGCTTGTCTTTATATTCTTGGTACATTTTATATATGAATATAAATAATGTATTCTTCAGTTTGACAATATAAATTTTATGTAAATAGTAAAATATTGTATACATTCAATTGCAGGTTGTTTGTGTGTCTTTTCTTGTGTGTGTGTGTGTGTGTGTGTGTGTGTGTGTGCAATCAGCATTATATGTGTAACTTTAGGGCTATGGATATTGGTTGTGCATAATTCTAGAAAGAGCTGTCTACTCTCAGGTCTGGATGAATAGTATCTCCTGCAGTTATACAGCACTGAGATTCAATGTGTTTATAAATATGGCCAGAAAATATCTCCCAATTAGGGAAACCTATAGTCCAAGCTGCTTGAAAGGCTGAGATAAGAGGATGGTTTGAGCTCAGCAGATTGCGACAAGCCTGGGAAATATAGTGAGACTCCATCTCTAAGTGGCCAAGCAAACAACAACAAAAACAAAGAAATAAATGCCTATCCCAGAAGATCTTTGTTATATGATCTTGTTATGCTCCCATCAAGAAATGAGGAACAGCCTTGCTAGGCCACAGAGGAGGACTTTGCAGCCAGTCTTGAAGATACCAGATAAACTAGGGTCAGATGGAAGGGGAGGAGGACCTCCCCTATCAAGGGACTTGGAAAGGGGCAGGGAGGAGATGAGGGAGGGGAGGGAGGGTGGGGATGGGAGGGAATGAAGGAACGGGCTACAGCTGGGATACAAAGTTAATAAACTGTAACTAATAAAAACAATTAAAATAAATATATAAATACTTTATAAAAAAAAAAAAAAAAGCTCTTTTTCCCCCCTATGGCCTGACTTGGCATTAGGATTTATTTTAACTACTACGATGTAATAGTAAGGATACTAGGAATATCTGAGGATACTAAATGTGAAAGCTAGAGCTTTTACTTTACTACCTGGAAGACTCATTGCCATGAGGGTACCATGATGTGAGGCAGTTTAAGCTGATCATATGGTAAGAGAGGCTCCTTTGTGGAACACTAAGGTGCCACATATGCATTGTACTTTCTAGTTCAGCCCACCTTCAAATAGTTCTGCACCACCATCTTAGTGCAGCTGAGTGAAGGAGCCCAGCTGGTAGTATCATGTGAAATAGAACTGTACAGTTGAACCCTGACCCAATTCTTGACCCACAGTAGCACAAGCAAATAAAACAGAACTTGGGGGAGGAACCCTTCAGAGCATTCACAGTTGTCCCAGGTTGAGCTAATTTTACACATGGACATTGGAGCAAAGAAGGTGATATCCTTTGTTTGCAGTTCTGTGAATCTCAGGCAGTCCCTCAAGTCTTAGGGAAGATTGCCAGCTGCAGTGGGCACCACAAATTTCTTCTAAAAGAAAGATCTGAGAAATGTATAGTACCCACAAATATTCAGCTTTTTTTTTGGCTGAAGATGGATATTTGGATTCCATGATCATCAGACATTCTTTCATATTTTCTAAAAATACTGAAATTTTGTGGTTTATATTCAAATTCCTTTTTAAAATTTTATTTTTGAGTTTATAATAGAATTACATTTCTTTTCCCCCTTTCTTCCCTCCAAATCATCCAGTATGCCCCTCCTTACTATCCTTTAAATACATGGCCTCTTATTAATTGTTATTGCATATGTGTGTGTGTTTGTGTATATTCCTAAATATAACCTGCTCAGTCTGTATATTACTTCTATGTTTACATGAACCCAAGTCATTTAGTTTTTCTGTGTGTGAAGTAAAGATCCATTTTTTTTTGCTGTCTTTCATTTTATTTTTTTAATATTTTTTTATTATTATTAATTACACTTTATTCATTTTGTACCCCCCATAAGCCCCTCACTCCTCCCCTCCCGATCCTCCCCTTCCTCCCCTTTCTGCATGCATGCTCCTCCCCAAGTCCACTGATAGAGGAGGTCTTCCTCTCCTTCTTTCTGATCTTAGACTATCAGTTCTCATCAGAAGTGGCTGCATTGTCATCTTCTGTGGCCTGGTATGGCTGCTCCCCCCTCAGGGGGAGGTGATCAAAGAGTAGGCCAATGAGTTTATGTCAGAGGCAGTCCCTCTACCCATTACTATGTAGCCCACTTGGACACTAAACTTCCATGGGCTACATCTGTGCAGGGGTCCTAGGTTATCTCCATGAATAGTCCTTCGTTGGAGTAGGAATCTCTGGGAAGGTCCCTGTGTTCAAATTTTGTGGTTCTGTTGCTCTCCTTGTGGAGTTCCTGTCCTCTCCAGCTCTTGCTACTTCCCCCTTCTTATATAAAATTCCATTCACTCTGCCCGACAGTTGGCCATCAGGCTCAGCATCTGCTTTGAAATTTTTGCTAATTTGCAGAGATGTCTCTGTCCTATATCAGCTGTTTTGGTGACTTGCTTGGCTGCCAGTTGGCTCCTTTATCTTTTGTTGAAGTTACATCATAGTGCTCTAATAAGTATAAATGTATAAGAATTGATCAGGGCTCCTTCAACCATGCTATTACACTTCTCCAGGAGTGTCCAAGCTACTATTGATCTTTTTTTATATCATAGAGTTTAAGTACTATAATGTTTTATAAATAATTTTTATTATATTATCTTTTCTTATTATATTATTAGGTAATTTTATTCCAATAGAGATTAATTTGTGGAATGATTTTATTGTATTTGTAAAGGTAAACTTTTTCTGTCTTTATAAATGAATAAGAACATCAGTGCTAGGAATGTAACCCAGTACTTGATGCATTGTACCCTAGTACTGACCCATACCCTAGCCTTATTCTTACATTTTTCTGATCTGTTTCTGCTTGATAAGGTTTTGCTATCTTTGTAATCCTTGGAAAGCTAGAACACTACTTCTATTTTCTGCAAGAATTTTTTTTACAACATTGGAAGGATTTCTTCTTTGAATGTTTAGTGAAACTTTATAAACCATCTAGGCCCAATGTACTTATATACTTATTTACCCCCTCAGTGCTTTTTGAACTACCCAAATTTTCTATTTCTCAGTCAGTTTAGATTGGTTTTATTTCCTCTGCATTTTGCTACTGTAAGTTAAATTTTGACATTAGAATTTTCATAGTATTATGAAACTGTTTTTGTTGTATTTTGTTTTGTTTTGAGACAGGATCTTATGCAGGCCACTATGGTCTCAAAATAGGTAGCCAAGGAAAGTTTTGAATCCCCAAATCATCTTGCTTCCAACCCTTTTGGGTGCTAGAATTACAAGGGTGTGTCAGTATGTATGCCTTGCCATAGTTTCTTATATTAATTTCTTTGGCTTTTTAGATTTTATTCATTGTCTGTCTTTTATTACTTAGCTTTATCATTTCTTTTCTTCTACTATATTTAGGGTTAGCCTGTTTTTTTTTTCTTCAATCAACTTCTTAAATTCAATATTTAGCTCACCAATTTTTATTTCAGCTCCTTTTACAATATTAAAACTTTAACATTACAACTATAGAGTTAAAGTTGGGAAATTAGCACAGAGAATTTCTGTGTCTATTTTACCAAGGTATTTTTTTTCATCTTAGGTGCCCATGGTACAATATCCAGGAAAACAATGTTAATGCAGTATATGTATATACAACTTTGTCACCTGTATTAACTTATGGAACTCCCATCACAATAAAGATTCTATCATTGCAGAGATCTCCTTCCTGTTATCTTTTAGTAGACATATCCATCTCTCGTACACCACCTGTCATCCCTAATTCTAGTTACCTACAAAATTGTTTATTCCTGTATATATATGAATGCAGTATGTTCTGCTTCCTTATACACAGGTAATTGTAGGGGTTGGGTTTTTTTTTAAATAAACACATCTTCTGGAAGCTTATTTCATCCATTTGGAAGTTGTAAAAAGACCTCTGCTTTTCATGTTCCTCCCTGAGCTTGAGGAACACAGGGGATACAAGCTCCATTGTACTCTGTGAGCAATGGTTACCCTGAACCCTGATTAGTGGTCGGCAGGCCAGGTAGTTCTCAGTCTCAAAAATAAACAATCAATGCTAAAGGAAGAATTCAGATGAATGCCTTGGAGATCATAAGTAGCTGTGAGCACATAATTCCTCTCCAGAGCACAGGACAGGTTGTCATCATTGGGTTGTGGAGATATGAATAATAACACTGACACTTTACTGAATGCCACCTACTGCATACCATTCCTTATTGTCTTTGTTGTATCACCTAGGGTCTTGCTGGGTACTAACAGAAAAGTCTTCTTGTTCTGGTGGATGATATCTAATTCCTGCATCTCCTTCTTAATGTTTTTTTTTTCAGCCATATAACTTGCCCTCTTACTAGTTACTAAATCCGGTTTTACTCAAATGGTCAAACTATTCATTCTTGGTACATGATGAATAGTAGTAGGAAGAGGTTCAGCTCTATAGCTCTCTCAGCTTCACATCCTATCACTGTTTTGCAGCTTCTCAAGCATGTGTTATGCCATATTACAAGGAACCTGGACCTCTTGATCCTATAAATCATATAAGATGTAACTGTCTTTCCAATTCCTTCTTGGTAAAACATAGGTAGAATGATATTTCCAAAGGTGATGAGGAGGGCTAAGCCTCTCTTAGATTTCTCCTCAGAGTTTATGGAGACTGGGACAGATTTAGCTCTAGATCCATTAAAGCCCTGAAAGCTGACCTGGGAATCTCAAGTAGGTGCTGTAAAAAGTTAATATTCACCAAGGCTCTGCATTTGATTTCTCAAAACTGAAAAAGAAAAGGCTGATGTCTACCTATTCTTGATTCCGCAGTTTGACATAGTTAAGGAACTATTTGAGCAGGATTAAGTGGCTTTACATGGGTACAGGAAAACAACCCTGTCTTGGTAATACCTAGGTACCTGTGTCAGAGGCAAGAACCAATGGTTTGGGTTGTTACTTTTCTTGGACCAAGTAGGGTGTTTGCTGCTGCCTGCTTATAGACAAGGCAAACAAGGCCTAGGGATGTGTCTTCCTAATTCTTCTAGAAGTTCTCTGCCTTCAGCTGTAAAAACAACATAAAATTTGAAGATCTGACAAGGAATAATAAGAAATGTTCTCACAAATTGTTATGTCCAGATGGGTCACTGGCTACTGGGACATCTTCCACACATTACCTAAAGCTTTTCTTTTCATAGATGGTCTCCTCAACCAGGGCAATATCCTCTGAAGACCCACTCACCTTGAAGTAGCCTGTTGTAAAGTGGAAGCAAATGAGAGCCTGTGGGAATGGCCAACCTTCTTGCTACCTCAACCTCTATCGTCTTCATGCTCCTCATTCAACTTCTGCTCTGCCTTTGAGTCAAAGGCAAAGGTAGAGATGTCATAATGAGGATTTTTGTATCAGTCAAGGTACTCTAGAGAAACAGCTTATACAATGAATATTTTTGAGTATATTTATTAGAATGTCTTATAGGCTATGGTTCACCTACCCAACAACAGCTCTCTATTAATGGAAAGTCTAAGAATCCATTCACAGGGATTCGTTTTCAGTTCATGAGGCTGGATGACCAGTCTCAGATGGTCTTCACTACATGACAGAATCCCAAAAAAGTAGGCTTTCATGGACGTGAAGGAATGATCTTGCCAGTAAGAGGGAGGACAAGGAGACAAAAAGAGCAAGCTTCCTTCCTCCATGTCCTTTATGTAGGTGGTCACAAGAAACTGTGGCCCAGATTAAAAGTAGATCTTCCCACCTCAAAATATCTGGATTAAAGTTGAGTCTTCTCACTTCAAATTATATAACTAAGAAAAATCCCTCACAAGTGTACCTAGCCACTTGGGTTTTAGGTAACTGTAGACATAATCAAGTTGAAAACCAAGAATAACCATCACATTCCCACTACTTGAGCCTTAGAGGGATTTCTGGCATGTTGATACCTCAGAATTTTCATTACCCAACTGGGGCTTGCTGCCAACAGTGAGGATACTCGGGTTTAAGTATATTTTCAGTGTGCTTGTGCCATGGCTTAGCTTTTTTCACTCATTGGCACATTATGCAGAAACCCAATACTCCTCATCAGTCTTTACAGGTTGCTGGAGATCTTACTGATGAATTTGGCCTTCTGTTCATTTTCAAAGCTGATGGGGCAGAAATGAGCAACTGTAATTCAGAAAGGGCTCTGGTGGTTACAGTTTGCATTCTCTGAATGATGGAAGTCTTGGCCTTAGATTTGGAAGCTGATTTGATGTGAGACTGGGAATTGACCTGACTTTCTGAGAGTACCAGATTTGGCTAGTTTGAAGCAATTTCTGGATTATCGCTGTTGATCATATGCTATTCAAGATCCATGGCAATTCAGACACTTCAGAAATACTCTGAATCTCTAAGTGACTTCCCCATTCCTGGAAGTATTGATGTCTGATTCATCATAGATACCATTCTAAGCCTCCAAGAGGATAGCTGAGATATAGGCTATGATACACTTCATATATACATACATATGATATACTTCATACACACACACATATACCTCATGATATATCTCACAAACCACCTCATGATATACATCCTTTCTGTAGTCTGAAGGCCTAGCTCCCAGGGACACCAATGTATACCATATAAGGATCATGGGCCAACACGATCATTGGTTCCAACAATGATCTCTTCTTTAAACTCCCATAGTCCCTGAAAAGGGGGCAATCACAGAAATGTCTGGGGCCTGGTAGTGTTGTAGGGCTGTGGAATGCCATTGTTGGGAAATCCACAGGTAGACTCAATAGGTCCTTGATGTAGATACCACTGCTTACATGAAGTTCCTTGCAGCACCGAAAGGTGATACCTGATTCCTCAGCCATTTAACTTGTTTTTCATTGACTAAGCACAGCAAGAGTATGTGGGTATGTGCAACCTCACCTCTCTCTCTCTCTTTCTCTCTCTCTCTCTCTCTCTCGCTCTCTCTCTGTGTGTGTGTGTGTGTGTGTGTGTGTGTGTCTTTGTGTGTGTTGATAAGAATAGAAGTTCAAGGGCAGCCTGGGAAACATGGTGAAAGTGTCTCAAATTAAAAGAAAATGGAGGGCTTGGATGGCTGGCAGGATGTCACAGTGAGTAAGGGCTTTGCATAAAACTGACCACCTGACTTTGATATCTAATACCTACATTGTGGAAGGAGAGGTTTGACTTCTATAAGTTGTTCTCTGACATGTACATGCATGCATTGTACAGGCACACAAACACATAAAATAAAAGTAAAAAAAAATACAATGAATTTATGGAAGTTGAGTACTTGTCAAGCATGTAAATATTCTGAGTTCAATCACTAGTTCCATCAAAACTAGTTATTTGGGAAATGCTCCCTCTTCTCTATTTTGGATTGTTTTGTGTGTGGGGGGGTAGATTTTATAGTACTGCTTTTTAAAAGATGCTTAATAAACTTTTCCTGGAATTCATGTTTGATAAAATTCATTTGGGCTTAGGGATTACTTTTCTGAGAATTTTAAAGTTACCAATTCAATTTTTCTAATAGTCAAATGATTGTTCCAATTATCTCTTTCATATTGGTTAAACTGCTGTAACATGTACTTTTAAAGAAATTTTCTGATTGGGGGGGATCCAAGATGGCGGAGCCGGGAGGATACTCTTTCTGACCAGCAGCACAGCAGGATCTGCACAGTGACCAGCAGACGGAACTCTGGGCCCTAAAACAACAGCGATTGTGTTTCCCAGGTGAGAGAAAACCCTATGGTGTAGGATTCAATCAGCTTCAGGTCACACAGCTAAACCTCGGAACAGTTCCCAGGTCCTGCCAGATGCTCAGTGGCCATGCCAGAGTCACACATTGCCAGCATGCTCTGATCACTGTCCCAGACTGAAAAGTGGGCCCCACAACCCTAGAGACTGGGATTTCCAGGCGAGAGAAAACCCCATGCTGCAGGATGTGGTCGGGACAGACCTTAGGTCGGCCAGAAAATTCCTGGAAAAAGACCCAGGTGCAGCAGGCACCCAGGCACCAGCTCAAAGTGGGGTCCTTAACCTCCAGCACAGAGTCCTGCCTGTGCACCTGACTCACTATCCTGACAGAACTGAGGGCCACAAAGCACCAGAAACTGAGTTTCTCTGTTGGGTGGAAGCCCACAGTGAGGGGAAGAGTGGGTCTGACCTCAGAGCACTCAGTAGACACAACCCCCAACAAAAATAGTTCTCTAGAAAAGTTCTTGGGGGTTGCTGCAAACCCCCAGGCACATGGCCCAGTCGCCAGCAAGGCACAGCCACATGCCTGTGCCTGCTTGTTCTACTCACCATCCCAGATGGACCTGTGGACACCAAAATGCCACAGACTCTGGGAAAACATCAGTTCCAACCCTCAGGACACCAGCTCTAGAAAATCTTCTGGGTTCCGGCAGAAACCAGCTCTGGCCTTCTACTGCACACATGAGTGCTGTGTTTACCTGTCACTGATTATGGCTAGGGTACTGGAGCACAACCCTCCAACCTCAGACCTACAAAAACCTGAGAACCATTGGAGCAGCCCTTAGACCCTGCTCCAAGGTGCAACCAGTTATCTCTATCAAAACTGATGAAACCATGGGGCTCCATGGTTCTTCATGAGGGCTGCACCCAGCAAATACAGTTTATCAGCAGCATCAGCAGCTCATTAAATTCAGAGCAAGAAACCCAGCAGCAGGGCAGCCAATTTCAGGACTTCTCCTGATGAGAGGAGAGCCTTCCTGAACACCACAGTAACCACACAGGACCATATGGCTGAGGTGAACTGTGACAATTCCTGAAAAGCACCACCATTCAGTTGACCATACTCAAAAAGCTGAGGAGATCTCCTTCAGAACCGTACCAAGGGGAATCTCCCACCCCAGGACTCCAGCAGAAACCAAAAATTAACAGACAACACCTGAGATGGACAGATGGGTAGAGGCCAGCATAAAAGAACAACCAAAAAAAAAAAAAAAAAAAAAAGCACTATGGCCTCCCCAGAACCCAGTTATCCAGGGACAAGTAGCCCTGGACATACTAGCATAAATGAAATTCAAGAAGATTACCTTACATCTATGCTTATGAAAAGGTTAATAGAGGAAACAAATAAAATGTATAAAGAATTAGAGGAAGATAAAATCAAACAGATTATGGCCATCCATAAAGAAATACAGGAAGATGCAACTAGTTTGTGGCCTTCGGAGAAGAAATGATTAAATTAAATAAATAAAAGAAACAGAGGAATGTTTAAACAAATAGGTGAAGGAATTGAAGAAAAAAAACTGGAAAATGCAGTCAGACAAGTTAAGGAAATCAACAAAACGGTTCAAGATATGAAGATAAAATTGGAAAAATTAAAGACAACACAAATGGTGGAAATTGTGGAGAGAAAGAGTTTAGGGAAGAAAACAGGAACTACAGAGGTAAGCATAACCAATAGACAACAAGAGATGGAAGAAAGAATCTCAGGTGTGGAAGATACAATGGAAGAAATCAATGTATCCATCAAAGAAAATGATAAATCTAAAAAAATTCCTGACACAAACCATCCAAGAAATCCAAGACAACACGAAAAGACAAAACCTATGAATAACAGGAATAGAGGAAAAAGAAGATTCCCTCCTCCAAGGCCCAGAAAATATTTTCAACAAAATCATTGAAGAAAATTTCCCTAAATTAATGGAGAGGCTTATAAGAATTCAAGAGGCCTACAGAACAACCAATAAATTAGACCAGAAAAGAAAATCCTCCTGCCACATAATAATCAAAACGGTAAGTATAAGGAACAAAGAAAAAATACTAAAAGCTGCAAGGGAAAACAGCCAACTAACATATAATAGCAAACCTGTCAGAATCACACCTGACTTCTCAACAGAGACTATGGAAAGCAGAAGCTCCTGGATGGATATCATGCAGATCCTAAGAGAACACAGATGTCAGCCCAGGCTACTTTAGCCAGCAAAACTCTCAGTCCTCATAGACGGAGAAAGCAAGTTGTTTAACTACAAAAACAAATTTCAACGATACCTACACACAAATCCCGCATTACAGAAGATGCTAGAAGAAAAAATACAACCAAAGAAAACTACTTTCAAGAAAATGCAGGAAATAAATAACCTCACCACAGCCAAACAAAGAGTAGCCAAGCACACAAACACACTATCACAACCAACATCAAAATACAAGGATCTAACAGACAATGGTCACTAATATCTCTCACCATCAATGGACTCAGGTCACCAATAAAAAGACACAGAATAAATAATGGATGCATAAACAAGACCCAACAATCTGTTGCTCACCTAAAATCCCTAGAGAAAAAGAAGCAGACACACCAAAAAGGAGTAGATGGCTGGAAATAATCAAAGTCAGGGTTGAAATCAATAAATTAGAAACAAATAAAACAATTTAAAGAATCAACAAAACCAAGAGCTAATTCTTCGAGAAAATCAACAAGAAGACAAACCCTTAGCCAACCTAAATAAAAGACAGAGAGACAATACCAAATTAACAAAATCAGAAATGAAAAGGGGAACATAACAACAGACACTGAGAATATCCAAGGAATCATTAGGACTTACTTCAAATGACTATACGTCACAAAATTTGAAAATCTAAATGAAATGGACAATGTTCTTGATTGATTCCATTTACCAAAGCTGAATCAAGATGAGGTAAACCAATTAAATAGTCCTATATCCCCTAAGGAAATAGAAGCTGTCACCAAAAGTGTCCCATGTAAACAAAGCCCAGGGCCAGATGGTTTCAGCACAGAATTCTACCAGAACTTCAAAGAAGAGCTAACACCAATACTCTTCAAATTATTCCACAAAATAGAAACAGAAGGAACACTACAAAAGTCATTCTATGAAGTCACAGTCTCCATGGTACATAAACCTCACAAAGACCCAACAAAGAAAGATAATTTCAGGCCGATCTCCCTCATGAACATTGATGCAAAAATACTCAACAAAACACTTTCAAACCGAATACAAAAAAAGATCAAAGATATCATCCACTATGACCAAGTAAGCTTCATCCCAGGTATGCAGGGGTGGTTCAATATATGGAAATCCATCAATGTGATCCACCATATAAACAAACTGAAAGAAAAAAAAAACAGCATGGTAATCTCCTTAGTTGCTGAAAAAATATTTGACAAAATCTAATATCCATTCATGTTTAAAGTCTTGGGGAGATCAGGGATACAAGGCACTTACCTAAACAAACTAAAGGCAATGTACAGCAAGCCGATAGCCAAAATCAAACTGAGCGGAGAGAAACTTAAAGCAATCCCACTGAAATCACTGGCAAGGCAAGGCTGCCCACTGTCTCCATATCTCTTCAACATAGTTCTTGAAGTCCCTGCTAGAGCAATAAGCCAATTAAACTAGATCAAGGGGATACAAAATGGAAAAAAAGAAGTCAAAGTATCACTATTTGCCAATGATACGGTAGTATAATTGAGTGACCCCTAAAAAGTCTACCAGGGAATTCCTACAGCTGATTATCACCTTCAGCAAAGTGGCCCAATACAAAATTAACTCAAAAAAATCAGTAGCCCTCCTGTATATAAAAGACAAAAGGGCTGAGAAAGAAATTAGGGAAACAACATACTTCACAATAGCCACAAAGAACATAAAGTCCCTTGGTGTGACCCTAACCAAGCAAGTCAAAGACTTGTTTGAAAAAAATTTCAAGTCTCTGAAGAAAGAATTAGAAGAAGATATCAGAAAATGGAAAGATCTCCCATGCTCATGGCTTGGCAGGATTAACATAGTAAAAATAGATACCTTACCAAAAGCACTCTACAGATTAAATGCAATTCCCATCAAATTACCAAGATAATTTTTTACAGACCTTGAAAAAAAATTCTCAACTTCATATGGAATAACAAGAAACCCAGAGTTGCTAAAACAATCATTGGCTATAAAAGATCTTCTACAGGTATCTCCATCCTTGATCTCAAGCTGTAGTGTAGAGCAACACTTATAAAAACTGCATGGTACTGGCAAAGAAACAGAATGGTGGATCAATGGAATCAGACAGAAGACCCAGAAATGAACCCACACACTTATGGACATCTGATTTTTGACAAAGATGCCAAAACCATACAGTGGAAAAAAGACAGCATCTTCAACAAATACTGCTGGTCTAACTGGATGGCTACATGTAGAAAAATGCAAAAAGATCCATATTTATCAACCTGAACAAAACCTAGGTCCAAGTGGACCAAAGATGTTATATAAAACCAGACACACTAAACCTGTTAGAAGAAAAAGTGGGGAAGAGCCTTGAACTCATTGGCACAGAAGACAACTTCCTAAACAGAACACCAACAGCACAGGCTTAAGATCAACAATTAATAAATGGGACCTCATGAAATTGATAAGCTTCTGTAAAGCAAAGGATACTGTCATCAAAACAAAACGACAGCCTATACATTGGGAAAGAATCTTCACCAACCCTATATATGACAGAGGCCTGATATCCAGAATATATAAAGAACTCAAAAGGCAAACAGCAACAAATCAAGCAATCCAATTAAAAACTGGGGTAGAGAGCTAAACAGAGAATTCTCATAAGAGAAATATAGAATGGCAGAGAAACAGTTAAAGAAATGTTCAATGTCCTTAGTAATTAGGGAACAGCAAATCTAAAAGACCCTGGTATTTCATCTTACACCCATCAGAATGGCTACGATCAAAAACTCAAGTGACAACACATGCTGGAGAGGTTGTGGAGAAAGGCAAACCCTCCTCCACTGCTGGTGGGAATGTAAAATTGTACAACCACTTTGGAAATTAATCTGGTGCTTTCTCTGACAATTAGGAATAGTGCTTCCTCAAGATCCAGCTATACCACTCCTACACATATATCCAAAAGATACCCAAGTTGAGCAAAGACATTTGCTCAACCATATTTTTAGCAGCTTTATTTGTAATAGCCAGAAGCTAGAAACAGCCCAGATGCCCCTCAGTTCACAAATGGATACAGAAATTGTGGTACATCTACACAACAGATTATTACTCAGAAATAAAAAAACGAAATCATGAATTTTGCAGGTAAATGGTGGGATCTAGAAAATAACAATCTGAGTGAGGTATCCCAGAAGCAAAAAGAAATACTCATAAGTGGATATTAGACATATAATATAGGATAAACATACTAAAATCTTTACGCCTAAGAAAGTTAAGCAAGAAGAATGACTCTGGCTAAGTGGCTCAATCCCCATTCAGAAAGGCAAAGAGGATGGACATTGGAGGAGGGAAAAAACAGGGAGCCTATACAAGAGGGCCTCTGAAACCCTCTACCCTGCAAGTTATTGAGGCAGATGCTGAGACATATAGCTAAACCTTGGGTAGATTGCAAGGAATCTTATAATAGAAGTGGTTGGTAGAAATACCTGGAGAGGACAGGAGCTCCACAAGGACAGCAACATATCCAAAAATGGCTGGGCACAGGGGTCTTTTCTGAGACTGATACTCCAGCCCAGGACCACTCATGGAGATGGCCTGGAACCCTTTCACAGATGTAGCTCATGGCAGTTCAGTGTCCAAGTGGCTTCCACAGTAATGGGCACCTGGACTGTCTCTGACAAGAACTGATTGACTTGCTCTTTGATCACCTCCCCCTGAACAGGGAGCAGTCTTACCAGGCCACAGAGGAATACAATGCAGTCACTTCTGATGAGACCTGATAGACTAGGATCAGAGGGAAGGAGAGGACAACCTCCCTTATCAGTGGACTGTGGGAGGGGCATGGGTGAGGAAGAGGGAGGGAAGGGGCAATTGGGGTGGGGAGGGAAATACAGGAGAGTAGACTAAGTGAATACACTTTAATAAAAAAATAAATTATAAAGAAATTATCCTATTTAACTTATTTGATGAAATGAATGCGTATAGAGTTGTTTACCTTATGTCATTTTTATTCTTTTAATAATATCTGCAAGGACTATAGTGATATGCTGTGTGCTATTTTTTTATGCCTGGCTAGGAATCTGTTGATACTATTTTTCTTTTCTCAGAGCCAGCTCCATACTTACTGATTATTTTCCAGTTTTTTGTTTGTTTGTTTGTTTGTTTGTTTGTTTGAAATGCTATTGACTTTTTGCTTTCATTTATATTGTGTCTTCTTGTTCATCTTGCCATTCTCTCTAATTTTAAATAAATTTGAGACAGGGTCTCACTGTCTAGGCCAGGGTCATCTCATGGTCCTCATGTTCCAGCCTCCATAGTAGAGGAATTACAAGCATACGGGTATTCACTCTATACTGTGTCTGCTGCCTTCATTTTTTTCCAGCTCTGGGGCTTGAAACCAGAACTCTCAAATGGTAGGCTAATGCTATACCACTATGTCACACCTTCAGTTCATGCATACATTTTTAAAGAAGATTAAGCAACTGATTTGAGACTTTTTTTAAAAAGTACGTAACTATCATAATTAACATTTTTCTTCTTAGCACTAGTTTAGCATCTCACAAATTTTGATATTTTACATTTTTATATTGAACAAAACCTATTTTTGTCAACTTTAAGTTTTTGTTATTTGGAAATGCGCCTCTTGCTTTTAAATGCATTGGTATCTGATGAGAGGCTACTTTCATCTCAGTAATAATAGAAGTCTAACTGAGACAGAAATGGGGAAAATTGTCCAGGCAAATCTTTAATTGAAAGCCACATGATGGCACATGCCTCTTATGATAGAATTTAAGAAGCATCAGCAGGAATTCAGAGCCAGTCTGCCTGCAGAGTGAGACTTTGTATCAAACACAAAGAAACAAGCACAGAAAACAAAACAAAAAGATAGGAAGAGAGAATAATGGTGGCAGGAATAATTGGGTAAGGCATAGGAGGGGACGGAACAGGAGGGATGGCAAAGGGATAACTAGCATTAAGGACATTTGGAAAGGCTATATAAACCTAATATTTTATAAACTTGCACATATGCAATAGTTTAAATGGAGTTACTCTACAGGGGGCAGAATGGTTCTCCCAGAAGTCTGGAGAAGTAGGAACTGAATGAGATTGAAATACATTATGTGCATGTATGAAATTCTCAGTCAATAAAAAGAGGGAAAGCTTTAATTGTAAGGAAAAGGGGTCCAGGAGAAGAGAGACTTCATTGCTAGGAGATTTAGACTACTCCCAGTTAGAGGAAGAAGGTGGTTATGTCTGGTTGCTAAAGTGGCCAACACTTTCCAGTGAGTTATAAAAATGGCAAGTTTCAAGAATTATCCTTCTTGCTTAAGAGATTTCCATTTTCCTTGTGATATATTGATCAATGGCCAGTTCCACTTTGGAAACGTTGTGGCATCACTTTGCAGCCAGTAGGTTTTCTGTTCTCTCTCTCTCTCTCTCTCTCTCTCTCTCTCTCTCTCTCTGTGTGTGTGTGTGTGTGTGTGTGTGTGTGTGTTTGTGTATGTGTGTAGCACATGCATTGAGATGAGCCGTATAGAGGCCAAAATTTAACCTCAGGTATCTTCCTTGATTATTCTTCCCCTTCTTTTTGAGACAGAGTCTGACCTAGAGCTCATTACTTCAGCTAGACTGCCTGGCCAATGAACTCCAGGCTCCATCTGTCTTCATTCTTCCAGTGCTTTGGTTACAGATGAATGAACCTACATGCCTGACTTTTCCATGGGTTCTGGGGCTCTGAACTTCGATCCTAATGCTTGTGTGGCAAGCACTTTACTGACTGAGCCTTCCTTCCAGTTCTTTATGTCCTATTAATAAGAGGAGGGTGAGGATTGTGATTGCATATACTGTTGCTAAGATGACATTTTTATTTTTTATCTAAATTAATTTTATTATTTTGTTTGTTTTTTTTTTAAGATTTCATTTTATGTGTTAGAGAGCTATGCTTGCGTGTATGTATGTGTACCCTGTGTGTGCCTGTTCCCCATAGAGGTAAGAAAAGGGTATTAGATCATCTGGAATTGAGGTCCAGAAGGTTGTGAGCCACCATGTGGGTGCTTAGAGATAAACCAGAGTCCTTTTTAAGGGTGGCCAGTGCTCTTAACTTCTGAACTATCTGTTAATTCCTGTTTGGTTGTTTTTTGAGACAGGGTTTCATTTTGCCATGCAAATCAAGGTCAGTGTGACTGTTACATCTCAGTCTTAAGGAGCTCCTTTTATTTACAGTCTCAGTTAAAGAGGTTACATCTGATGTAACTGATAAGCCCATCTGTCTGATGTTCCTGTTATGACATGGTATATTCACAGATGTGTTTGCTATTGGCATACATAAACGATTAGTTTGTGCTTCCTGGTGTTCTGACTGAAGGTAGCTGTTTTACTTGCACAGACAGGACACAGAAACATTATGCGATTGCACTTGAACTAAAAAAATGGAGTCATTCGGGTTAAAACTTGTTTTATAAAATAAAATGGCTACAGGATAGGCATAACTTAAAGATGCTATTCTGCACAACATAAGTTACCCAGAGAAGGCCCTGCCTGTTCTATTTATGTGTCCATTGTTGTAGCCTTTAAGTTTTGACTATTATATTTTCCAGTTCTTAAGTCTCCATCTGCTACTTTCAATCCTTATTGACAGTTGATGTTTCTTTGTTTAGACTTTTCTATTTTCTCACTTTGTTTCAATTATCTTCATAATTTTGTTCCTTGAAGTACATTTTCTTTTCTGTTGCTTTAAAATTCATTTTTTCCATGTGAGTTTAATGGCCATCATAATTATGTGTTTTCTTTCTCTCTCTTTTTTAAATTATTTATTAATGACACTTTATTCACTTTGTATCCCCCCTGTGGTTCCCTCCCTCCTCCCATCCCAATCCCTCCCTTCCTCCACCCTCTGCATGCATGCTCCTCTCCAAGTCCACTGATAGGGGAGGACTTCTTTTCCTTCCTTCTGATTCTAGTCAATTAGGTATCATCAGGAGTGGCTGCATTGTCATCTTCTGTGGCCTGGTAATGCTGCTTCCCCCTCAGGGGGAGGTAATTAAAGAACAGGCCAATCAGTTCATGTCAGAGGCAGTCCCTGTTCCTATTACAATGGAACCCACTTGGATACTGAACTGCCATGGGCTACATCTGTGCAGGGGTCTTAGGTTATCTCCATGCATAGTCCTTGGTTGGAGTATCAATCTCAGGAAAGACCACTGTGCTCAGAATTTTTGGTTCTGTTGCTCTCCTTGTGGAGTTCCTGTCCTCTCCAGATCTTACTGTTTCCCACTTCTTTCCTAAGATTCCCTGCACTCTGCCCAAATGTTGCCCATAAGTCTCAGCATCTGCACTGATAGTCTGCAGGGCAGAGCCTTTCAGAGGTCCTCTGTGTCAGGCTCCTAGCTTGTTCCGTGTTTTCTCGTTCTTCTGATGTCCATCCTCTTTGCCTTTCTGGATAGGAATTTAGCATTTTAGCAAGAGTCCTCTGTCTTGATTAGCTTCTTTAGGTGTACAGAGTTTAATAAGTTTATCCAATATTATATGTCTATATGAGTGAGTATATACCGTG
>NW_026596452.1:2605643-2629854 GCF_907164565.1 Psammomys obesus
ATTCTTCAGTTGAGGGGCAGCTGGGCTGTTTCCATTTCTGGCTATTACAAATAAAGCTGTTACAAACATGGTTGAGCAAATGTTCTTATTGTGTACTTGAGACTCTTTTGAGTATATGCCTAGGAGAGGTATAGCTGGATCTTGAGGAAGTGCTATTCCTACTTGTCTGAGAAAGTGTCAGATTGCTTTCCAGAGTGGTTGTACAAGTTTACATTCCCACCAGCAGTGGAGGAAAGTTCCCCTTTCTCCACAACCTCTCCAGCATGTGTTGTTACTTGAGTTTTTCATCTTAGCTATTCTGATGGGTGTAAGGTGAAACCTTAGGGTCGTTTTAATTTGCATTTCCCTGATGGCTAGTGAGGTTGAGCATTTCTTTAAGTGTTTCTCTGCCATTCAATAGTCCTCTAATGAGGATTCTCTGTTTAGCTCTGTACTCCATTTTTAACTGGATTACTTGATTTTTTGCTGTTTAACTTCTTTAGTTCTTTATATACACACTGAATATTAGTCCTCTCTCAGATATAAGTTTGGTGAAGACCCAATCTGTAGGCTGTCATTTTGTTCTGACAACAGTGTCTTTTGCTTTACAGAAGCGTTTCAGTTTCATGAGGTCCCATTTATGGATTGCTGCTCTTAGAGTCTGTACTGTTGGTATTCTGTTCAGGAAGTTGTCTCCTGTGCCAATGAGTTCAAGGCTCTTCCCCCCTTTTTCTTCTAACAGGTTTAGTGCGTCTGGTTTTATGTTAAGGTCTTTGATCCCCTTGGACTTTAGTTTTGTGCAGGGTGATAAGTATGGATCTATTTGCATTTTTCTACATGTGTACATCCAGTTAGACCAGCACCATTTGTTGAAGATGCTGTCTTTTTTCCACTGAATGGTTTTGGCATCTTTGTCAAAAATCAGGTGTCCATAAGTGTGTGGATTTATGTCAGGGTGTTCTATTCGATTCCATTGATCCACCATTCTGTTTCTATGCCAGTACCATGCAGTTTTTACTATTGTTGCTCTATAGTACAGCTTGAGATCAGGGATGGAGATATCTCCTGAAGATCTTTTACTGTAGAGAATTGTTTTAGCAATTCTGAGTTTCTTGTTGTTCCATATGCAGGTGAGAATTTTTCTTTCAAGGTCTGTAAAGAATTGTGTTGGTAATTTGATGGGAATTGCAATGAATCTGTATATTGCTTTTGGTAAGATGGCCACTTTTACTATATTAATCCTGCCAAGTCATGAGCAAGATTTCCATCTTCTGATATTTTCTTCTAATTCTTTATTCAAAGACTGGAATGACTTGCTTGGTTAGGTTTACACCAAGGTACTTTATTTCCTTTGTGGCTATTGTGAAGGGTGTTGTTTCCCTAATTTCTTTCTAGGCCCTTTTGTCTTTTGTATACAGGAGGGCTACTGATTTTTTTTTGTTAATTTTTTATCCAGCCACTTTGCTGAAGGTGTTTATCAGCTGTAGGAGTTCCCTGGTAGAATTTTTGGGGTCACTCAGGTGTACTATCATATCATCTGCAAATAGTGATACTTTGACTTCTTCCTTTCCAATTTTATCCCCTTGATCTCCTTCAATTGTCTTATTCCTCTAGCAAGGACTACAAGAACAATGTTGAAGAGATATGGAGAGAGTGGGCAGCCTTGCCTTGTCCCTGATTTCAGTGGGAATGATTTAAGTTTCTCTCCATTGAGTTTGATATTGGCTATAAGTTTGCTGTATATTGCCTTTACTCTGTTCAAGAATGTGCCATGTATCCCTGATCTCTCCAAGAATTTAAACATGAATGGATATTGGATTTTATCAAATGCCTTCTCAGCGTCTAAGGAGATGATCATGTGGTTTTTATCCTTCAGTTTGTTTATGTCATGGATCACATTGAAAGTAGGGCTTTTTGAAGCTTCTGTAAAGCACAGGACACTGTCATCAAAACAAAAAGACTGCCTACAGATTGGGAAAGAATCTTCACTAACCCTTTATCTGACAGAGGACTAATATCCAGTATATACAAAGAACTAAAGAAGCTGAAAAGCAGCAAACCAAGTAATCGAATTAAAAAAAATGGGGAACAGAGCTAAACAGAGAATTCTTGACAGAGGAATATCGAATGGCAGAGAAACACTTATTCAATTGCTCAACCTCATTAGCCATCAGGGAAATGCAAACCAAAACGACCCTGAGATTTCACCTTACAGCCATCAGAATGGCCAAGATGAAAAACTCACGGGACAACACATGCTGGAGAGGTTGTGGAGAAAGGGGAACCCTCCTCCACTGCTGGTGGGAATGTAAACTGGTACAACCACTCTGGAAATCTATCTGGCGCTTTCTCAGACAATTAGGAATAGTGCTTCCTCAAGACCCAGCTATACCACTGCTAGGTATATACCCAAACTTTGCTCAAGTACACAAAAGGTATACTTGCTCAACCATGTTTATAGCAGCTTTATTTGTAATAGCCAGAACCTGGAAACAACCCAGATGTCCATCAACGGAGGAATGGATACAGAAATTGTAGTATTTTTACACAATGGAATACTACTCAGCAATCAAAAAGGAGGAAATGATGAAATTTGCAGGCAAATGGTGGGATCTAGAAAAGATCATTCTGAGTGAAATATCCTAGAAGGAGAAAGACAATCACGGTATATACTCGCTTATATAGACCTATAAGATATGACAAACATAATGAAATCTATACACCTAAAAAAGATAATCAAGAGAGCAGACATGGGGTAAGATGATCAATCCTCATTTAGAAAGACAGATGGGATGTGCATTGAACGTATGACAGGAGTCTACTTCAGAAGGCATCTGAAAGACTCTACCTAGCAGTGTATTCAAAGCAGATACAAAGACTCATGACCAAACCTTTGGCAGAGTACAGGGAATCATATGAAAGAAGGGGAGGGGAGTTAGTATGATGGGGAAAGAATAGGAGCTCCACAAGGACCAAACATATCTGGGCACAGGGTCTTTTCTTAGACTGACATTCAACAAGGACCATGTATGGATATAACCTAGAACCTCTGCTCAGATTTAGCCCGTGGTAGCTCAGTAACCAATTGGTTTCCCATAGTGAGGGGAACAAGGACTATTTTTAACAGGAACTCTTTGACCTCCCTACCCCCCCCCCCCAAGGGTGTCCTGTTAGGCCACAGAGGAGGACTTCGCAGCCAGTCCTGAATATACCTGATGAAACAGGATCAGATGAATGGGGACAAGGTCCTCCCCCCCATCAATGAACTTGGAAAGGGGCAGGGTGGAGATGAGGGAGGAAGGCTGGGATTGGGATGGAATGAGGGAGCAGGATACAGCTGGGATACATAGTTAATAAAATGTAACTGATAAGAAAAAAATAAAATTAAATTAAAAAAAAGAAAGTAGGGCTTTTTGCAAGGCCATCATTCTTTCAGAAAACAACAAAACATAGCTATTTGTCTTCTAGAATCATCCAAAGTCTTTCGTGTATTGGATTGCATAGAAAGTGACTGGAGCCCAGAGCCTGGAGCCTGCTTGATTTTCTTCCCCATTACTCTGTTTGTTTCAGTTAACATTTACTTTAGTTTTTGTCCTTCTGCACAAGTGACCAGAACCCTGAAAGTGGTCCTTCAGTGGGATGACACCCCCAGCAACCATTTCTTTGTTCTTTAAACCCGATGTTCAATCATGATTTTGAAGCCATGTGCATGCGATTTTCTGTTCATGTTTTTTTTTTTTTTCCATTGAAGAAAGGTCATGTAGCATAGGCTAGTCTCATACTTGCTATGTAGCCAAGATTCAGAGCTTTAAATTCTGAGTTATCCTGCCTCTACCTCCTGATTTCTGAAATTATAGGAATGCACCAGCATTCCTTACCTTATGTGGTGCAAGCTGGGGATCGAACCTAGGAAGTCATGTATGCTCGGTAAGCACTTTATCAACTGAACTGTTTTCCCAACCCCCAGCTAAGTCACTTTCTTAAGCCATTTCAGAAAATGTTGAATAACTATAGAAGACATGGGAAGACTGTATGATGCAGCCAATAACCACATTATTTTCAATAACAACTGACAAGGAAGATAAGGTTTCTCCTCCTCCTCCTTCTTTTCCTTCCCTAATAAAGTTTAGCTGAAGAAGGTACAGAGCCCATAAAAGAGAAGGAGAAAACAAGAAACAAGACAGAGGCTTACTACAGAGGGATTTTGAAAGACTCTACCCAGCAGTGTATCAAAGCAGTTGCAGAGACTCAACCAAATTTTGGGCAGAGTGCAGGGAATCTTAGGAAAGAAGGAGAGATAGGAAGACCTGGATAGGACAGGAGCTCCACAAGGAGAGCAACAGATCCAAAAAGTCTGGACACAGGAGACTTTTCTGATACTGATACTTCAACCAAGGACAATTCATGGATATAACCTAGAACCCCTGCTTAGATGTAGCCCATGGCAGCTCAGTATCCAAATGGATTCTCCAGTAAGGGGAACAGAGACTTTCTTTGACATGAACTCAATGGCTGGTGCTTTGATCACCTCCCCCTCAGGGGAGAGCAGCCTTGCCAGGCCGCAGAGGAGGACAATGCAGCCAGTCCAGATGAGACCTGATAAGATAGGGTCAGATGGAAGGGAAGGAGGATCTGCCTTATCAGTGGACTTGGAGAGGGGCATGGGAGGAGATGAGGGAGGGAGGGTGAGATTTGGAGGGAATGAGGAAGGGGGATATAGCTGGGATACAAAGTGAATAACTGTAATTAATATGGAAAATAAAATTTTAATAAAAAAAAGAGTCTGAGAAAGATGGTACATGCCTGTAATCTCAGCACTTGGGTACTGCGGTAGACACATTATAAGTTCAAGTCCTACCTGGGTTACAATAGTGAGTTCTCGGCCACCTTTGTGCACACAGAGAGAGCATAGAATGAATTAAAAAAAAAAAACAGAGAGAGAACGACTAGGTAACAAGTTCTCTTTATAAAACAAACAAACAAAAACTAGGGTGTCATTTCTTTTGCGAGGCTGAGGATCAAATCCAGAGCCTTGCTCTAGGCAAGCACTGTAATGGGATATACCCTATCTTTCATTAGGTTTTAATATACACCAACTAAGGAGAAAATAACCACTAAAAATTCAAAACTTGGTGAGGACTGACTACATTTTCCCATTCTGTCCTTAATTCACTGATGAATAGATGTTTAGGAGGAAATGAGTCCTAATTTTTGTGGTGCTAGAAGAATGCTTCTTTACATTAAAAAAAAAAAACTTAAACATAGTTTATTTTTTCTCTATTTATTATATGTATGTTGCTACATGAGTTTATGTGTGCCATATATGTAGGTTCCCCTGGAGGCCAGAAGACAGTGTCCAATCCCTGAGAGCTTGAGTTATAGGTGACTGTTAGCCACCTGATATGGGTATGGGGAATGGAGCCCAGGCTCTGTTCAAGAGTAGTACATGTCTTAACCACCAAGCTCCCAGAAGTAGTTCCTAAATAAAAATTTCAACTTCTTTGAACAAGTATTAGCATGCACACTGTTTGCCCATGCAGTTTTTGAAGTTTGTCTTCTTTGTGGCAATGAACTTTCATTTTTTAAGTCACTTTGTATCTTATTTCTGTTACCTGTTGCTAGAAACAACTGATATAATTTAGGTGCTCCCTACTCCATTGGGTTTTTATATCATCATTTGTTCCTGTATATGTATAATTACTTTGCTACATTTCTAGACAATAAAGTATTCTCAAAACACATCTCATATAGTTATATTTAGTAATAGAGTGAGTTTCCAATGAAACAAGGCAAAAACTAAATTCATAAAATGTGGTAAAATCTGCCAAATGGTTCAATCATGTTATTGACAGTCTACTATAAACCAACCATTTGATAATTAGAGTGCAGCAGACTCTAATTCTGTCCCATTCAATTACATTTTAGAGCCGAATTAGTAGGGGAAATCTGTGGTTATGCATATATTCATACAAATATTTGGCTCATAGCTATGAATTAAATGGTATGACATTTCCATGAGAAAAATTAATTACTTGAACATGTGCTCCATAAAATATGTCAAATCGTTTATTTGGATGTTGTAGATTGCATATTCAGGTTTTGTTAACTGAGTAAATACATGATAAATAAACATGAAATGCAAACTTTATACATTATAATTGTCATGTTATGCTCAAGAGCTTTATAGCAAGTGAACAATGTTTTTAATTTTTTTTTTTCTGGATGAAGGGAAGCATCCAAAGGATCACAAGATCACAGATCCAAAGAGGAAGTCACTTCACGATAATTTCCTTCTGCATTTGGAGGTTACACTTATTTGACAATTTATCTAGCTAAAGACCATGTGTTTTATTTGCAGCTAAGTGAAGGGGCAGATTTGCCATCTCAAATAGTTTGGGATTCTGGCTGCATAGGTTGCATAGAAATATCAAGATTTGTGGTGTTGCACAGTGTACCCACATTCTGATGCACTTTATGGTTTTTAATACCCCTGAGAGGGGGAATCTATATGGAGATTTCTAAGTGGGAGGTTGTAATAACTGCCACTCAAGGTAGACTTACAATACTATGATTAATGTTGGTGAACAATAGCTGTCTTTAAGAAAGAATCTTGTAAGGTCAGATAAAGATACAGATAAAATGGAACACTTGGGTTGTTGTTGTTTTGAGAGCTAAGCAACAAGAAGAAATGGAACTTACCCATTTCTTCCTAATGTTGCAGGAGAAACAGATATCTAGGCAGTGAAAAGTGGAATCTTTTCTGTATTAAGACAGGTACAGGATGGTTACACCAGAAAATGAATCAACAGTTATAACAGGTTTTTATTATATCATCTTTGGTTTTAGGCCCCAAGATTGATCCTGTAAATTATTCAGGCTTGCTTAATGGGAATATTTCTTGTCAAAATTCTCATTCACAAAGTGGTATTTGTTCTTTAAGCCCCAAGATTTATAAATGGTTTCATTTCTTTCTCATCTCCTTACATTGTGGTAGTCATTGTTTAAGCTGGTAAATTTATTTTTGGTTTTGCTTTTCTCTAAACAGAATTGCATGGAGATTATGTTTTCTCTCTCAGGCACTGAGCTGCAGTCCTTTGCTGTGCTTCAACCTTCTCAATGATTCATTTTCAACAATAGTAGTTGCTGTAACAATTGTGCAAGAGTAATGGGTTCAAGGGCTGTGAATGTCATGTGTACTTGAACACAGACCATGATATGAAGATCACAGTATTGTTTATAATAACTTCTTTGAGACAGGATTTTGCCATAAGCACAGACATGTCTGGAAGTCAAGACCTTCCTATCTAGCCTTCCAAGTGATTACAGCAGATCTTACTTTTAATATATATATATGGTGAAGAGGAAGAATATGGAATAAAGCAAATATATATGTACATGTATATAAGAAAATACATTCATCATTTTTTTATTATTTAGTTTAAAAATAACTCACTAACAGTTCAGAAGAATATATTTAAACTTTAACAATTACTCTTGTCTGTATGTTTCTGCCTTCCCAAATTCATGTTGAGATCCTAATCACTAAGCTGGTGGTGTTCAAGGTTGGGAGATAATTAGGTCGTGTGCTCTGTTAGGTAGGATTAGTGTTATTAAAGAGGAGATGAGGGAGGGAGGGAGGGACTGGGAGGGAATGAGGGATCGGGACACAGCTGGGATACAGAGTTAATAAAATGTAACTGATAAGAAAAAAATAAAATTCAAAAAAAAAAAACAAATAAAAAAAAGAGGCCTAAGGGAGATTGTTTGCTTTTGTCAACTGTGTGAGGACACCAAAATCACTGTGAAACAGGAAAGAGGAACTCATGCCATGGAATCTACTGGCACCTTGGGCTTAGGACTTTCCAGTTTCTAGAACTGTTAGAAATTAATTTCTGTTCTTTATAAACTAAATAGTCTATGACATTTTGTAATAACAATATGAGAACCAAGAAATCAATGCTATCTAAATACATTAAAATATTTCATGTATGAAGCAGTGTTTCTGTTTGCCCCAAAAAATATTAAATCATGTAATTTATACTTTACATCACTGTTTTAGAATATAAAAACCAGGTGGCTGTCATAATACATGCCTGTAATCCTGGAACCTGGAGCTGGAAGCAGGAAGATCAGGAACCCAAGCTCATCTGCAACTACATAAAGAGTTAGAGACCATCCTTAGCTCCAGAGGTAACACCTCAGGAAACAACAAATTTTAAAATAATAAAACTAAACATAAAAACACATACAAACTCAAACTAACAGCATAAGCTAGATTTAACCCATCTCATAGTTTACTTCTGTTTGGAGTAACTGCTGTATAGTGGCTCGTTTCCAATCTGCTGTCTTATTTTAGAATTTGCAATATCATACTAATATAATGAAAACAGTACCTGAAGCTAGGCACAGTTGTGTATCCCTGTAATTTTAGCACATAGAAAGCTGAAGCAGGAGGGCATCAAGTTCCAGCCCAGCCTGGACTACAAAGTGAGACCCAGTCTTTACAAAACTAGAAAAAGAAAACAGAATAGCAATAAAAATAATAAACTGTGCCTAAATCAGTTCTAATATCTATGAACCACCACAAACTTAATCTGCAAGCCATCTCATTCCCCTGAATCCCCATATTTAGGAGTTCTCCAAACTGATTCTCATGTAACTACAATGTTTATTAAAGGGCAAGTAATAATGCTGTGCCAAGTTGAATCTCCTAACATATTATTACAAGGAAAGGGTAACTACAGTTTTATTCAGATGTAAACACATGCTATGTAATACAGAAGCTGTGAGCCACATGATGTTACTGAGCTCTGGAAGCACATCTTGTCTAAATTAGGGTGTGCCATAAGCAGAAAATACCACATTTTGAACACTTCTTATGAAAAAGATAAACTACTTTGCTAATAATTTTAATCTGATTCTGTGTTAAAGTGATAGTAATTTACACTTATTGTGTCAATGAGGTTATTAAAATTAAGTTCAACAGGGACAGTGCAGAAGAAAAGGAATTAAGTTTACCAATTTATTTTTGCTTTTAAAAAATAACATATTTCTATTAGCTAGTGCTGCTCTAGACTGACAAAATATTGTGAGGCAAAAGCTATTTTATCAATGACATTTAGAATTGCTGATGCAAGCTAAAAATAAAAAGTAGATGGATAGGACTAGAGAAAGATATGGCTGAGCAGTTAAGAGCATGTACTGCTCTTCCAAAGGAACAGAGCTGGGTTCCCAACACCCATGCTGGAAAGCTCACAACCACCTCTATCTCTAATTCCAGTAGCATCATCTTCTGGCTACTGTGGACAGAATGATAGTATTTTAAATTCCCTACAGCCAATGTACCTACTTATTACACGCAGTCAAATCATGGCCTCCCCACTCTTCCTGTCTCTTCATATACCACTATAATAGTCCATTTTATGTTGCTGTAATAATATAGATGAGACCAGATAGTTCATAAAGAAAAGAGGCTTGTTTCTGCCAGGACAGCAATGTCTGGTGCAATTCTCATGCTCTGTCATGACATGTCAGACAACTAAGACAGTGACATTTGTGTCTGAGAGCACCAAAGGTCAGTTAGCAAACAGCTAAATAGCAGAGTTTTGTAGTTACTAATCTAATCCTGAGAGACCAAACTAAGCCCCACCTCATAAAGCTTTCACCAGTTGTCACATAAAAGATCAAGCTTTCAGCACATGAACATTTGGGGGAACAAGCAACATCCAAACTACAATAGCTACTAAACCAAACCTATCCAGTTCATACTCTAGAAGCATCCTGATCTTTACCACATACTTTGTAGCTGAGCCCTCCAGGTTCCCAGTGAGCTGCAAGTCATCCTATCCTGAGACACTGACCTTGATTACTTGACTGCTGTGTGTGACAAGGATATTGTGGATCTTTTCTGAAACAGTTTTGCCTTCGAAGGAAATGTACTAGTAGCCCACTCACTTCTTAGTCATTCAGTCTCTCACACCTTTCCAGTTGGAGTTTTTTCTAGCCCTACCTGCAGCCCACTCCTCTTATATTATCTGTCTGTCTATCTATCTATTTTAATAACTTTACAGCCTAAGGACAACCCCTCCTCTTCTTTTAGTCCCTATCTCATACCCCCTCCCCATTCCCACATCCTCGTAGCTTCAGAGAACCAGCTTTTTATTGAGTTCTTAGCTTTTTTTCTCCAGTAAGCCCAATCTTCCTGTATCCTTGCTCTCACCTCCAGACTTTCAAAATTATTTCCTTCTCTCCCAGTGTTTTACCAAACTTAATAAGTGTTCTTCCTCTAGTTCAAATTGGGGGAGGTGCTGGAGAGATGGCTCAGAGGTTAAGAGGACTGGCTGTTCTTCCAAAGGTCCTGAGTTCAATTCTCAGCAACCATATGTGGCTCACAACTGTTTATCAGATCTAGTGTCCTCTTATATATAAATTAATTAATTAAAAAACAAATGAATGGAGATCCAATCTGCTTTGGGGTCAGAAGATTTAATTTTGTTAAGATCATTATACCCTCCAAACTGATCTACGCATTGTCTATTTCAACCACTACCAAAATTCAAGGACACAGAATAGTTATAATGATCTTGAATTTCTGTTTTGTTTTGTTGTTGTTGAGACAAAATTTCAGTAAATAGCATAACCAGCTTTAGGCTATTTTATAGGTTCTTCTTTCTTCCATCCTTCTCCACCTCTTTTCTTCCACACTTACCACCCTCTAACACTAGCTAGGAGAGAAAAACTGAGAGGAAGGGGGCCATGTTATCACAAGACTACTTCCTGCTGATTAGGGCCATTGAGCTCCTTGGGGTAAGTCTGATATTCAAAGTCAGGATATCTAATTACTTCTTCCTTCTTGTTCTTGTTCTTGTTCTTTTTCTTCTCCTTCATCTTCTTTCTTTCTTCTTTGCACATAACTGTGACAAACAACAAACAACAACCCACCCTGCCTCCCAGGGCCCTAGCATTTATAGATCCAATTTTGCCTATAGGCCTCTTTTAAGCATGGTAATTTAAACTGAAAATATAATGTTAGACATCACAACTACAAGTTATAGTACATCTTGGATCATAGTGGCAAGACACTGTCTTAAAAACAAACAAAACAGAAGAATGAAGAGGAAGAGGAAGAGGCAAAGAATATGAAGAGAAGGAGTGGAGATGTAGAGGACCGGTATAGCATGTACAAATGAAGCTGTGGTTTCCATCTCCTGAACAAGAGAGAGAGAGAGAGAGAGAGAGAGAGAGAGAGAGAGAGAGCAAATTGGGAGAAAACATTTCCAAATCCAGTCTCTTATGAGGGAGCAGCAAAAAGACAAATATCTCAATTTGGTTTTTTGTTTTTCCTTTTATTTTGTTTTGTTTTTTGAAACATTGTTTCTCTGTATAGTCTTGGCTGCTGTGAACTTGCTTTTGTAGACCATGCTGCCCTCATACTTACAGTGATCCACCTGCCTCTGTCTCCCAAGTGCTGGGATTAAAAGTGTGTGGCACCATTACCTGCCTAGGTATCTCAATTTATAAAATTTTTAATTGCATTTTATCTATTTAGATTCTGGTGTGTGTGTGTGTACACACACATACACTTGGGCACACACGAATGCTCACGCATATGCACGCCTGTGCTTGAGTATACTATGACATGCATGTGGAAGTCAAGAGATAACCACAGGAATCTGTTCCTTCCACCACTGTGATGCCCAGGGATGGAGTTCACTTTTATTTATCTCCCACTGAATCATCTTATCAGTCCCTAGACATCCCAATGTTTAAAAACAAGCACAGGATTTCAGAAAATGTTTCTAAAGAGACCATACACAATTGTCCAGAAAGTCTATTAAATAGTCAACAGAACTCATTAGTGTAATGAAATCCCAAACAAAAAGAAGATAACATTTCACCTAATTGGGGCAGCTACAATAGAAAGATTATAAAGGCTGTTGACAATGATTTGAGTTGATGACAAGGATGTAGAAAAATTACAAGGTTTATCCACTGGTAATAGGAATGTAAAGTACCACAGCCTCTGGGGAAAATTAATTAGTAGTTTCTTAAAACATTTACTATAAAGTTACCATGTAAACAAGAACTATGATCTTAATAGCATACCCAAGAGAAATGAAAAATTATGTTCACATAAAAACTTGTACATGCATGTTCATAACAACATCAGTCACAATAGCCCCAAAGTGAAAAAAACCTACAGGTCTATCAACTGATAGCTAAAATGTAGTATAAACATACAATTCAATACTATTTGGTAATAAAAAAAGAAAGCAAGTAATAATGTATTTTGCAGCATAGATGACTGTAAGCTGAAATAAATTGTTCCTAAAATTATTGTGCAAAGTATTTTGTCACAGTAATGAGAGAATTTACAAATATAGCCTGAAAGTATGATATCATAGATGATTACTAAAAGATAATTAAGTGTGACATTGTATTATTTAGTTTCTATTGCTGTGATAAACTACCACAAGCAAGGCTATTTATAGAAAGAAGAGATTATTTTGCTTACATTTCTGGAAGAGTAAGAGTCCATCACATCTGGGCTGTTTCCAGCTTCTGGCTATTACAAATAAAGCTGCTACAAACATGGTTGAGCAAATGTCCTTTTTGTGTACTTGAGCCTCTTTTGGGTATATGCCTAGGAGTGGTATGGCTAGATCTGGAGGAAGTGCTATTCCTAGTTGTCTGAGAAAGCACCAGATTGATTTCCAGAGTGGTTGTGCAAGTTTACATTCCCACCAGCAGTGGAGAAGGGTTCCCCTTTCTCCACAACCTCTCCAGCTTTTGTTGTCACTTGAGTTTCTGATCTTGGCCATTCTGATGGGTGTAAGGTGAAATCTCAGGGTTGTTTTGATTTGCATTTCCCTGATGGCTAATGAGGTTGAGCATTTCTTTAAGTGCTTCTCTGACATTCAATATTCCTCTACAGAGAATTCTCTCTTTAGCTCTATTCCCCATTTTTTTAAGTGAATTACTTGGTTTGCTGCATTTCAGCTTCCTTAGTTCTTTATATATACTGAATATGAGTCCTCTGTCAAATAAAGGGTTGGTGATGATTCTTTCCCAATCTGTAGGCAGTCGCTTTGTTTTGATGACGGTGTCCTTTGCTTTACAGAAGCTTTTCAATTTCATGAGGTCCCATTTATTGATTGTTGCTCTTAGGGCCTGTGCTGTTGGTGTTCTGTTCAGGAAGTTGTCTCCTGTACCAATGAGTTCTAGGGTATTCCCCACTTTTTTTTCTAGCCGATTTAATGTGTCTGGTTTTATGTTGAGGTCTTTGATCCACTTGGACTTCAGTTTTCTGCAGGGTGATAAGTATGGATCTATTTTCATTTTTCTACATGTACACATCCAGTTGGACCAGCACCATTTGTTGAAGATGCTATCTTTTTTCCATTGAAGAATGGATGCAAAAACTGTGGTACATCTCTACAATGGAGTATTACTCAGCAATGAAAAATAAGGAAATCATGAAATTTGCAGGTAAATGGTGGGACCTGGAAAGGATTGTCCTGAGTGAGTTGTCCCAGAAGCAAAAAGACACACATGGTATATACTCACTCATAAAAACATAAAACATAGAATAAATCCACTAAAATCTGTACATCTAAATAAACTAAGCAAAAGAGAGGACCCTAACTAAAATGTTCAATCCCCATCCTGAAAGGCAAAGAGGCTGGACATCAGAAGAAAAAGAAAACAGGAAACAACATAGGAACCTGCTACAGAGGGTCTCTGAAAGCCAGAAGAAAACAGGAAACAACCTTGAAACCTGCCAGAGAGGCCTCTGAAAGCTTCTGCAGTGCAGACTGTCAAAGCAGATGCTGAGCCTGATGGCCAACCGATGGGCAGAGTGAATGGAATTTTATGTAAGAAGTGGGAAATAGTAAGAGCTGGAGAGGACAGGAACTCCACAAGGAGAGCAACAGAACAAGAAAATTTGAACACAGGGAACTTCCCAGATACTCATACTCCAACCAAGGACTATTCATGGAGATAACCTAGAACCCTGACAATGCAGCCAATTCTGATGAGAACTGATAGACTAAGATCAGAAAGAAGGAGAGGAAGACCTCCCCTATCAGTGGACTTGGGTAGGGGCATGCATGCAGAAAGGGGAGGGGGAGAGTGGGACCGGGAGGGGAGGAGGGAGGAGCTTATGGGGGGATACAAAATGAATAAAGTGTAATTAATTTAAAAAAAGAATAAAACAGGATGCAAATTGAAAAAAATGAGAAAAGATCAGAAAATGACAGGGAACTTGGCAGGAGTGATAACCAGAGGATTCACATCTTGAACCACAGCAGAAGACAGAGAGAATGAATTAGAAATAGCAAGAGTCTCTAAGCTCCCAAAGTTCACCCCAAGTGACATACTTCCTCCAGCAAGGGCATATCTCTTGAATCCTCCTAAACAGAACTGCCAGAAAATAGCCAAGCCTATAGGGGACAATCTTATTCAAACCATTGTAGTCATAAATACTGAAAATATTCAGGATAGAAATGAGAATCACCATCCTACACAGAGAGAAACCAATTTCAATAAGAAATGGCCATTAACAGAAGCCAGCTATAAGATGTTAATAAATAATGGAATTACACAGTATCTTGGTGTGAACCTAACCCAGGAAGTCAAAGACTTGTATGAAAAAAATTTGCAGTCTCTGAAGAAAGAATAAGAAGAAAGAGCAGGCCAATCAGTTTATGTCAGAGGCAGTCCCTCTTCCCATCGCTAAGTAAGCCACTTGAACACTAAACTGCCCAGGGTTACATCTGTGCAGGGGTTCTAGGTTATCTCCATGAATAGTCCTTGGTTGGAGTATGAGTCTTTGGGAAGTTCCCCCCCTAAGGGTGGAGCAGCCTTACCAGGCCACAGAAGAAGACAATGCAGTCATTGCTGATGTGATCTGATAGACTAAGATCAGAAGGAAGGAGAGGAGGACCTCCCCTATTAGTGGACGCGGGGAGGAGCATGCATGAAAAAAGGGAAGGTAGGGTGGGATCAGGAGGGGAGGAGGGAGGAGCTTATGGGGGGATACAGAATGAATAAAGTGTAATTAATAATAATAATAATAATAATAATAATAATAATAATAAAGAAAAAAGCAAAAAAAAGAATAAGAAGAAAATATCAGAAGATGGAAAGATCTCCCATGCTCATGGCTTGGCAGGATTAATATAGTAAAAATGGCCATCTTACCAAAAGCAATCTACAGATTTAATGCAATTCCCATCAAATTACCAACACAATTCTTTACAGACCTTGAAAGAAAAATTCTCATCTTCATATGGAACAACAAGAAACCCAGAATTGCTAAAACAATTCTCTACAGTAAAAGATCTTAAGGAGATATCTCCATCCCTGATCTCAAGCTGTACTATAGAGCAACAATACTAAAAACTGCATGGTACTGGCATAGAAACAGAACGGTGGATCAATGGAATCAAATAGAAGACCCTGACATAAATCCACACACTTATGGACACCTGATTTTTGACAAAGGTGCCAAAACCATTCAATGGAAAAAAGACAGCATCTTCAACAAATGGTGCTGGTCTAACTGGATGTACACATGTAGAAAAATGAAAATAGATCCATATTTATCACCCTGCACAAAACTAAAGTCCAAGTGGATCAAAGACCTTAACATAAAACCAGATGCACTGAACCTTTTAGAAGAAAAAGGGGGGAAGAGCCTTGAACTCATTGGCACAGGAGACAACTTCCTGAACAGAATACCAACAGTACAGACTCTAAGAGCAACAATCCATAAATGGGACCTCATGAAACTGAAACGCTTCTGTAAAGCAAAAGACACTGTTGTCAGAACAAAATGACAGCCTACAGATTGGGTCTTCACCAAACTTATATCTGAGAGAGGACTAATATTCAATGTATGTCTAAAGAACTAATGAAGTTAAACAGCAAAAAAATCAAGTAATCCAGTTAAAAATGGAGTACAGAGCTAAACAGAGAATTCTCATTAGAGGACTATCGAATGGCAGAGAAACACTTAAAGAAATGCTCAACCTCCTTAGCCATCAGGGAAATGCAAATTAAAACGACCCTAAGGTTTCACCTTACACCCATCAGAATAGCTAAGATGAAAAACTCAAGTAACAACACATGCTGGAGAGGTTGTGGAGAAAGGGGAACTTTCCTCCACTGCTGGTGGGAATGTAAACTTGTACAACCACTCTGGAAAGCAATCTGACACTTTCTCAGACAAGTAGGAATAGCACTTCCTCAAGATCCAGCTATACCTCTCCCAGGCATATACTCAAAAGAGTCTCAAGTACACAATAAGAACATTTGCTCAACCATGTTTGTAACAGCTTTATTTATAATAGCCAGAAATGGAAACAGCCCAGCTGCCCCTCAACTGAAGAATGGATGCACAAATTGAGGTACATCTACAGAATGGAATATTACTCAGCAATAAAAAACAAGGAAATAATGAAATTTGCAGGTAAATGGTGGGATCTGTGAAAGATCATCCTGAGTGAGCTATCCCAGAAGCAGAAAGATGCACACGGTATATACTCACTCATATAGACATATAATATTGGATAAACTTACTAAACTCTGTACACCTAAAGAAGCTAATCAAGACAGAGGACTCTTGCTAAAATGCTAAATTCCTATCCAGAAAGGCAAAGAGGATGGACATCAGAAGAACGAGAAAACACGGAACAAGCTAGGAGCCTGACACAGAGGACCTCTGAAAGGCTCTGCCTTGCAGACTATCAGTGCAGATGCTGAGACTTATGGGCAACATTTGGGCAGAATTCAGGGAATCTTAGGGAAGAAGTGGGAAACAGTAAGATCTGGAGAGGACAGGAACTCCACAAGGAGAGCAACAGAACCAAAAATTCTGAGCACAGTGGTCTTTCCTGAGACTGATACTCCAACCAAGGACTATGCATGGAGATAACCTAAGACCCCTGCACAGATGTAACCCATGGCAGTTCAGTATCCAAGTGGGTTCCATTGTAATAGGAACAGGGACTGCCTCTGACATGAACTGATTGGCCTGTTCTTTAATTACGCTAGCAACCAGACATCTGATCCCTCCCAATCACACCCTCACCATGTGCAACACAGGAATACTTGGGACATCTTTCTCAACATTGAAGAGCTTGTTCTGAAGGTCTACCAGTAGAGTCTAGGCAAACAATTCCTGGAGCCCAGACAGATCTGAATAACAGGAGGACAGTATGACAAGCTTGTGGGCCACTGAGGTATTCAGAGACCCTGCGCATGTGCATTGTGCCCTTGAACATCACCAGCACCCGCATCCTCTCCCATGATTAAGCTCGACCCTTCTAGACATCTACATGTTCTAGCACCCTATCTCTCAAGGCACACTGCCATGCATAGGCCCACCCTTTCTCACATATGCCTGCAAACATACTCCCTTAGCTACAGCTGAAAAACCTACACAGACTCTCAAACCGGTGGACCTCTCTCAACTTCCTGAAAAATACTCCAGACAGCAGAGAAAGATAGACCCAGTCTGAAGTATATACATCAGGAACAAACAGCAAAGGTTACAGATGAACAGATGGCTAAAGGTTAGGCTAAGATCACATCCAACAAAAATCAGGACATCATGGTTTTACCAGCAACTCCCACAATCAATGGACATATTAAGTCATTAGAAACACAGAAAAATGTTCTCAATTCTAGGTTTATTCAGATATTAGAGGTACATAAAAAGGAAATGAACAAAGCTCTCATAGAATACAGGCAAATATAGACAAACAAATAGAGGCACCAGTAAAGGCACAATTCAAGGCATATAGAGAGGGAACAAACAATGTTCTCAAAGAAATACAGGCAACAACAGCAAAACAAATAGAGGTACAAGTAGATGCACAAGTAGTGGCATATGTAGAGGAAACAAACAAAAAAATAAATGACATTATGGAAAGACAGGATACAGAAAACAATACAGAAAACACAAACAGAAAAAAAAAAAACCTGGAGCTGGAGAACCTGGAGAAAAGATCAGTAACGACAATACAGAATACAACAGATGGAAGGGAGAATCTCAGGTGGTGAAGATACACTTGCAGATATTGATATATTTCTCAAAGAAAAAGCAAAATCAGATAAGTTCGAAACACAAAACATCCAAGAAATCAAGGACTCCATGAAAAGACAAAGTATAAGTATGACAGGAATAGATGAAAAAGATGATTCCAAACTCCAAGGTCCAGAAAATGTTTTCAAGAAAATCATAGAAGAAAATTTTTCCAACTTAAAGAAAGAGATGTCCATAAACATACAAAAGGCCTACAGAACACCAAATAGACTAGACCAGAAAAGAAACTCCTCATGTCACATCATAGTCAAAACACTAAATTTACAGAACAAAGAAAAAATATTAAAACCAGCAAGAGAAAAAGCCCAAGTAACATATAAAGGTAGATCTATCAGAATCACACCAGACTTCTCAACAGAAACTGTGAAAGCCAAAACTCATGCAGACTCTAAAAGACCAAAGATGACAACCCAGACTACAATACCCAGCAAAGCTTTCAATCAACACAGATGGAGAAAACAAAATATTCCATGCAAAATTAACTTAAACAATATCTACACAGCAACCCAGTCCACCAGAAGATTCTAGAAGGAAAACTCCAATCCAATGAAATTAACTATGCCTAAGAAAACACAGGATACATTAACTTCACAACAAAATATTAAAAAACAACAACAAAAACAAACCTCACCACCAACTCCACAATAAAAGTAACTGACATTCCTTGGTCACTATTATCTATGAACATGAATGGATTCAACTCTCCAATAAAAAGACACAGATTAACAGAATGGCTGCAGAAATAGAATCCAACATTCAGCTGTAACCAAGAAACACAACGTTGCAACAAAGCTAAACAATCCCAAAGAGTAAAGACCTGAAAAAAGTTTTTCTAAAAAAAGGACCCATAAAAGAAGCATGGTAGCTATCTTAATATCTAATAAAATAGACTTTCAGCCAAAAGCAATAAAAAATGATGACGAGGGGTACTTCATTCTCATCAAAGAAATATCCACCAGGAGGACATTACAATCCTGAATATCTATACCCCAAGTACAAGAGCACCTACATTTGTAAATGAAACATTATTAAAGCTTAAATCACACATCGGTCCCAACACCTTGATAGTGGGAGACTACAACAGTCCAATCTCTTCAAGGGACAGATCACCTAGACAGAAGTTAAGTAAGGAAACAATTAAAAGGTCCTAAATCAAATGGACTTGATACATGTCTAGAAAATTTTTTCACACAAACTCAAAACAGTATACCTTCTTCTCAGCACCTTATGGAACCTTCTCAAAAATTGCCCATATAATCAGACACAAAGCAAGCCTCAACAGGTTCAAGAAGATCAAAATAATCCCTTGTATCCTATCATAGCACTATGGTCTAAAAGTAGGCCTCAACAATAACAGAAAAAAACAAAAAGCCTATGTGCACATGGAAACTAAACAACTCTCTACTCAATGACAGCTTGGTCAGGAAAAAGATGAAAAAAGAAATTAAAGACTTCCTAAAATTCAGTGATGTCACAACATACCCAAACTTATGGGACACAATAAAAGCAGTGCTTAGAGGAAAGTTCATAGCATTAAGTGCCTCCAGAAAGAAGTTTGAGACCTCTGATATAAACAACATAAAGGCGCACCTAAAAGCCTAGAAAAAAAAAGGAGACATACCTAAGAGGAGACAATTGGAAATAATCAAGCTCGTAGCTGAAATCAATGAAATAAAGAGAACAATTCAAAGAATCAATGAGACCAAGAGCTGGTTCTTTGAGAAAATCAACAAGATAGACAATCCCTTAGCCAAACTAACTAAAAGGCAGAGAGAAACTATTCAAATCAGCAAAATCATAAACAAAAGTGGGGGCATAACAACAGACACTGAGGAAATCCAAACAATCATTAGGTATTACTGCAAAAGCCTATATACCACAAAATTTGAAAATCTAAATGAAATGGACAATTTTCTTGATATATTTCATTTACCAAAATTAAATCAAGAACAGGTAAATAGAATGAATAATCCTGTATCCCCTAAGGAAGTAGAAGCAGTCATCAGCAGTCTCTCTTACAAAAAAAGCCCAGGGTCGGATGGTTTCAGCGCAGAATTCTACCATACTCTCAAAGAAGTGCTAACTCCAATTCTCTTCAAACTATTCCATAAAATACAAACACAAGGAACATTACCAAACTCATTCCATGAAGCCACAATCACCTTGATACCTAAACCACACAAAGACCCAACAAAAAAAAGAGGACTTAAGATCTATCTCTCTTACGAACATTGATGCCAAAAATACTCACTAAAAAACTTACAACCCGAATCCAAGAACACATCAAAGATATCATCCAACATGACCAAGTAGGCTTCATCCCATGGCATGCATGGGTGGGTCAATAAACAAAAACCCATCAATGTAATCCACAATGTAAACAAACTAAAGGAGAAAAAAATACATGATCAACTCCTTAGATGCTGAAAAATCATTTGACAAAATCCAGCACCCATTCATGCTTAAAGTCTTGGAGAGATCAGGGATATAAGGCAAATACCTAATCATAGTAAAGACGACATACAGCAAGCCTACAGCCAACATCAAACTAAATGGAAAGAAACTTAAATCAATCCCACTGAAATCAGGGTCAAGGCAAGGCTGCCCACTTTCTCCATATCTCTTCAATGGAGTACTTGAAATCCTAGCTAGAGCAATAAGACAACTAAAGGAGATCAAGTGGATATAAATCAGAAAGGAAGAAGTTAAAGTATCACTCTTTGCAGATGATATTATAGTATTCAAAACTGACTCTAAAAATTCAACCAGAGCTCTCCTTCAGCTGACAAACTTCAGCAAAGTGGCTGGATACAAAATTATCTCAAAAAAATCAGTAGCCCTCTGATATACGAAGATAAAAGGGGTGAGAAATAAATTAAGGGAACTAAACCCTTCACAATAGCCACAAATAATATAAAGTACATTGGTATGACTCTAACCATCCAAGTGAAAGACCTGTTTGAAAAAAACTTCAAGTCTCCTAAGAAAGAAATTGAAGATATCAGAAGATGGAAAGATCTCCCCTGTTCATGGATTAGTAGATTTAACATAGTGAAAATGGCCATCCCACCAAAAGCAATGTACTGATTCAATGCAATTCCCATCAAAATACCAACACAATTCTTTACAGAGACTTTGAAAGAACAATTCTCAACTTTATACAGAAAAACAAACAAACAAACAAACAAAAACCAGAATTGCTAAAAACTATCCCGTAAAACAACAGATCCTCTGGAGGTATCTCCATCCCTAATCTCAATCTGTACTGCTGAGCAATAGTAGTAAAAACTTCATTGTACTGGCATAGAAACAAAATTATGGATCAATAGAATCAAATAAAAACCCAGAAATTACCCCATACACTTAGAAATAATTATTTTTGACAAAGAAGCCAAAACCATACAATCGAAAAAAAACAGCATCCTCAACAAATGGTGCTGGTCTTACTGGATGTCTAAATGAAAAATGCAAATAGATTGATATTCATCATCCTGCAAATCCAAGTGTATCAAAGACCTCAGCATAAAACCAGACACACTAAATTGGTTAAAAGAGAAAAGTGGGGAAGAGCCTTGAACTCATTGGCACAGGAGACAACTTCCTGAAGGGAACACCTACAGCACAGGCTTTAAGAGCAACAATCTATAATTGGAACCTCATGAAACTGAAAAGCTTCTGTAAAGCAAAGAACACTGTCATCAGAACAAAATGACAGCCTACAGACTGGGAAAGGATCTTCATCAACCCTATATCTGACAGAGGTCTACTGTTCAGAATATATAAAGAACTTAAGAAGTTAAACAGCACCAAATTAAGTAATCCAATTAAAAATGGGTACAGAGCTAAAAAGAGAATTCTCAGTAGAGGAAAATCAAATGACAGAGAAACACTCAAAAAACTGCTCAAAGTCCTTAGTCATCAGGGAAATACATATCAAAATAACCCAGAGATTTCACCTTACACCCATTAGAATGGCTAAGATAAAAAATTCAAATTGACAATAGGCTACAGAGGACATGGAGAAAGGGGAACCCTCCTCCATTGCTGGTGGGAATGTAAACTTGTACAATGAGTTGGGAAATCAATCTAGCACTTACTCAGACAATTAGGAATAGTGCTTCCTGAAGATCTAGGTGTAGCACTTTTAGGCATATATCCAAAATATGCTCAAGTGTATAGCAAGGACATTTGCTCAAAAATGTTCAAAGCACTTTTGTTCATAATAGCCAGAATCTGGAAACAACCCTGACATCCCTCAACTTTGCAATGGATACAGAAATTATAGTACATTTACAGAATGGGATACATTTATAGAATGGAATACTACTCAATAATTAAAAACAAAAAAAACAAGGAAATTTGCAGGCAAATGGTGAGAACTAGAAAAGATCATCCTGAGTGAGGTATCCCAGAAGCAGAAATACACAGATGGTAGGTACTCACTTATAAGTGGACATTAGACATATAATATAGGATAAACATAATAAAATCTGTACACCTAAAGAAGCTAAGCAGGAAGGGGGACTCTGGGTAAGGTGATCAATCCTCACTCAGAAGGCAACTGGAATGGACATCGCAACAGCAAGAAAACCTAGAACAGGACAGAGGCCTACCACAGAGGGCCTCGGAAACACTCTTCCCAGCAGTGTTTTCAAAACAGATGCTCAGTTCATAGCCAAACTTTAGGCAGAGTGCAGCAAATCTTATGAAAGAAGCGGGAGATAGAAAGACCTGGAGGGGACAGGATCTCTACTAGGAGCACAACAGAACCAAGATATCTGGGCACTGTTGTCTTTTCTGAGACTGATACTCCAACAAAGGACCATTCGTGGAGATAACCTAGAAACTATGCACAAATGTAGCCCATGGTAGTTTAAGGGGAATGGGGACTGTCTCTGACATGTACTCACTGGCTGGCTCTTTGATCACTTCCCACTGAGGGGGGAGCTGCCTTTCCAGGCCACAGAGGAAGACAATGCAGCTAGTCCTGATGAAACCAGATAGACTAGGGTGAGATGGAAGGGGAGAAGGACCTCCCCTATCAGTGGAGTTGGAGAGGGGCATGGGAGGAGATGAGTGTTGGAAGGTGGGATTGGGAGGGAATGAGGGAAGGTGCTAAGCTGGGATACAAAGTGAATAAACTGTATTTAATAAAAAAATAATAATAAAGAGAAAAAAATACCCTGTGCATAGAGCCTCAGTTAAAGGCCTCTAAGCTTTGTAATAAAACTTGGCCTACGTATTCCTTAGATGATGGTTCAAATTACTCAGTTATTGGCACATTAAATCCGAATATTTTATGGGAAGTTTCTAATTACTGTCAGTGATCTCATAAATGGAAGGATGAAGCTTATGTTCATGCATTCTCTTTCTTCTGCTCTAATCCTTCTCTCTGTTCTTTCTCTTCTCCTACCCAACTTTTTCTAGCTATAAAGTTTCAACCTCAAGAGGTGTGTACCTTTGACCCTCTGATAAACCTCTGCCTTGCTGTTCTCAATCTCCAGCTTCTTCTCAACCTCTGGCTTCTTCTCAAACTCCAGCTTTTCTGTCCACTGCTTCCTCCTCTTCCTCTTTGGCTTAAGAATTTCAGTATCTCACTCAATCTTATAGTCTTACCTTCCATGATATATATTTGATTCTTAGCAACATCCTATTACCTGAGGCGCGCAGGTGAGTTTGGGAACAGGCTAGATATCACGCAGATGCGGTGCATCAAACAAACACAGCACACCTGGTTGGGGCTGAGGTGGTACTTGCCCAGGTTCTACAATGAGATTATAATACCCTAGAAGACATTTTAACTAGAGACCAGTTCATGCCCTGCCTCCTGGTTGGTCTCTGCAAGGCTGCCCTCAAGCCAGTTAATTATGAGAAGCTCCAGGAGGTCATTCAGGTCAAGAATGAAAACCCTTGGGGGCTGGACCGATGACTCAGAGGTTAAGAGCAGTGGCTGCTCTTCCAGAGGTCTTAACATTCAATTCCCAGCAACCACATGGTGGCTCACAAACATCTATGATGAGACCTGGTGCCCTCTTCTGGTGTGCAGGTGTAAATGCAGACATTGTATGTATTCTAAATAAATAAATAAATAAATAAATAAATAAATAAATAAATAAATAA
>NW_026596452.1:2629864-2717216 GCF_907164565.1 Psammomys obesus
TAAATAAATAAATAAATAAATAAATAAATAAATAAATAAATAAATAAATAAATAAATAAATAAATGAATGAGTGAATGGATGAATAAATAAATAAATAAATAGATAAAAAATAGATAGATAGATAGATAGATAAATCTTAAAAGAATTAAAATGCTTCTCAATTCCTAGAGAACCTTACAAAGGCCCTCTTTCAAATCCTAATCTAGACCCTGAAAATACAGAGGGTAGGCAACCCGCGATGAACTTTTTTTCTCCCAGAGTTACCCTGACATCAGGGCTAAGCTTAAGTGCTTGGAGAGAAGACCTCTGACTCCACAGGCAGAAGTCTTAGCACTGGCCTTTAAGGTGTACCATGGAAGAGATGAGAAAGGCCGCAAGCACAAATACCAAATGCTAGCCAAGGCCATCTGACCAGCCTCAGCGACTACCCACACTCCCTTGTTTCCTAAAGCATGAGGACCTTGGGATCCTTGTTTCAAATGTGGTCAAGAAGGTCACTAGGCCTGGTTTTGTCCTAACCTCTGCAACCACTGGGGCCATGTCCAAAATGCCACGAAGACGGACATTGGGGTATTGACCGACACCGATTCTCCTATGATATAGGGACATCACTCCCAGATCACCCTCTGGCCAATATCCTAGGCCTGGTTACTGACAACCGAAGGTGCCCAGGTTCCCTTGATCCAACCACTGCCATCAGTAGCAGGGAGCCACAGGTAATTTTCATGGTATTGGGGCTGCCCATCTCCTTCCTTTTGGACACTGGAGCCACTTACTCAGTCCTGACAGATTATTGGGGACCAGCCTCTCCTTCTAGTTCCTCTATTGTCAGAGTAGGGGGACAGCCTTGCCAGCCTTGCCAGCTTTGTTGGACTCCACCACCCAGTTGTATTTTCAGGGGTTCCCTTGACTCATTCCTTTTTAATGATGGTAACCTATCCCATTCCTTTACTAGGAAGGGACTTATAGTCAAAGTGGGAGCCTCTATCTCCTTTATTCCACCCATTCGCCTGAACCCAAGCTCACCAGTGTCTTCTCTTCTCCTTCTCCTAGCTTCTCTACATACCAGTTCTGACACATCACTTCCTTTACCAGCCTCTCAAGAAGACCGCCAAGTCTGGGATGTCCAAAACCCCTTTGTCTCTAGGCACCATTCCCCTGTGGTCATTCAGCTACAGTATCCCACCCAATATATCACCCGAGCTCAATACCTACTTCCTCTCAAGAGCCTCAGGGGTCTTAAGCCTATTATCACTGACCTTCTGAAAAGAAAAAAAAAAAAACTCCTTTGCCCCACTTCCTCTCCTTTTAACACCCTTATACTTAGAGTTACAAAGCCCAATGGAACCTATCACCTGGTTCAAGACCTCCAGCTTCTCAGTTCTGCAGTTGCCTCCTTCATCATTTTGTAGCTAACCCCTATACTCTCCTCTTCACTATCCCCTCAGGTACCTTCCATTTTTCAGTTCTGGATCTTAAGGATGCATTTTTCTTTATCCCCTTGGATGTCCAGTCACAAAATATCTTTGCTTGCACCTGAACTGATCCTGATACCCTTCTTTCTACTCAGCTTAGCTGAACTGTCCTACCCCAGGAATTCCAGGACAGGCTACACCTGATTGGCCAAGCCCTAGCTTCTGATATATTTTCCTTATCTCTCCCTAAATCTAAACTTATACAATACTAGACGACCTTCTCCTCTGCATCACATCCCTATGAGTTAGCCAAACTAATATCTTTGCCTTTCTAAATTTCCTATCCAGCAGGGGCTATCGATTCTTACCCTCCAATGTCCAGTTGTCCACCTCTGAGATCCCTTACCTGGGACTAACAATAATTCCGGCCCACAAGGGCATCATAACCCTTGATAGAGAAGACATAATACGGTCTCTGGCAGTTCCCTCTTCTAAAGAAGAAATTTTATTGTTTTTAGGAATTTTTGGTTTCTTATGGTCCTGGGTCCCTTCCTTTTCCTTTCTTGCCCACCCATTATATGAGCCAGCCTTAGGCCCCTTGCATGAACCCCTTCTTAATCCTATAACTAAGCCTTTTTGGAGGTTCTAACAGGCGCTTCTTGAGGCCTCAGCCCTATATCTCACAGACTTAACCCGTCCCTTCTCCCTCTATGTAACAGAAAAAGAGGTATATGTCCTTGGAGTCCTGGGTCATCAACTGGGATCCTCCTTTGCACCTGTAGTATACCTATCAAGAAAATTAGACATGACAGTCCAACAATGGGCACCCTGCATTCGTGCCATAACAGCTGCAGAGCTCATTATTCAAGAGTCCAAAAAAATAACTTTTGGGTCACCTATTACTGTCTCCTCTTCTCACAATATGTCTCACCTTTTAATGTATAAAGTTTTACAAACTCTACCTCTCTCCAGAGTTCTTTCCTTCCAGGTGGCACTAACAGAAGACTCTACTTTTACTTTCCAACCATGCCCACCTCTTAATAATGCAAACCTTCTTCTGACTACTCCCTATCTCATTCTTGCATTGAAACTTTAGAGGAAATATTGCCCTACCCCTCACAATACAGTAGGGCACATTGCCTCAGGCCCTTTATACCTGCTATACAGAAGGCAGCTCCTTTGAACACGAGGAAGCTCAAAAAAGCAGGCTATGTCATAGGGTCAGATACTAAGGTAGTTGAGGCACAAGCCCTCCCTGTCCACACCACTAATCAACAGGCTGAACTAATAGCTCTTACCTTCACCTTCCAACTGGCCCAGGGACAATCCCTTAACATCTACACATACTCTAATTATGCCTTTCATATTCTTCTCTTCCATGCTGCCATCTGGAGAGAGCATGGGTTACTTACAGCAAAGGGAGGATCTGTAACCAATGCAGTCCAAATTACGGCTATGCTAGAAGCCTCCCACCCTCCCACAATCATTGGAATAGTCCACTCCTGGTCCTACCTGATGGATGATTCCATCATTTCCAAAGGAAATAACCGGTCTGAAGAAGCAGCTAAGGCTGCGGCCCTTAAAGGCTTAGACTCATCTCATCCATCACAGGACATCCTTACACTACAACCCACATCTCATCTGACATCTCCTGACACTCTTCAGATTCTATCCTATGTACACCATCTGTTTCATCCTAATAGTCAAGCCTTGTCTAACTTTGTCAAGACTCATCTGCAGCCTACCACTGAGGACTTGAGTTTCCTAAAGACTATTACTGCCTTTTGTAAAATCTGACAGACCTCATATCCTAACTCAGGATACCGTAGCCTCCCTTTCCCTACCCAGCAAGCTAGAGGGTCTCTCCCCAGGACTGACTGGCAACTTGATTTTACCCACATGCCAGCAGTCAAACATGTCCGGTACCTCCTGGTCTTGGTAGACACATTCTTGGAGGGTTGGAGGCATTCCCCACTACTAACAAAAGAGCTCATACAGTTTCTGATCTCCTTCTCCATGAGATTAGCCCACATTTTGGAACCCCCACTCCCTCAAGTCAGACAACAATCATGAGTTTACTTCTCAGATTTCCCAGATCTTATCTAAAGCTATTGCTATTTCATGGTATTTTCATACACATACCATCCCCAGTCCTCAGAAAAGATAGAAATGAACTAACCTATCCTTAAAAAGTACTCTTGTTAAACTATCATAAGAACTTCACCTCGATTGGGTAAAACTCCTCCCCCTAGCCCTTTTCAGGCTATGAGCTCTCCCAAAAAGACCTCTGTCCATCTCGCCCTTTGAGCTCATGTGTGGAAGACTGGTCTTAACTCCTGGTCTTTTAGCTAAATCCTTGCTTCTCCCTGACCACCTACTTACTCCCTAACTCTTGTCATCTCTGTCCTCCTCTATGGAACTTCACTGACCACTGTTTACCACAGTTACACACTAACTCCTGTCCATCTCCTGTTAACATTAGGGACCAGGTCCTTCTCTCCCCTCCAGACCAAAGTCCCTCATCTCTTTCTCATAAATGGCAGGGACCTTTCAAGGTGATTTTTGTGACACCCACAATTGCTAAGCTTGAGGGTTTCCCTCAATGGATTCACCTATTGCACCTCAAGCCTTTTACCCTACTCTCTCTTTGCCCCCTCCTTCATATCAACTCCAACAGGACTGTGATCCCTCAAGCTCCAGAAGATGCTAGTATCAACCACCTTGCCTCCGGTTCCAGAGAAATGAGGCCTCACTACAGCAGCTGTGTTCAACTTTACTGGATTGGACATGTATTTTTCTTCTTCTCTCTCTTGTCTGTTTCTGTCCAGGGTAGTTCCTACATATGGAGATTCAACATTCAATAAACTATCATTGATAATAAACAGTCTCTCCAAATAGGGTCGGGAGATTGCTTTATAGGAGGCTGTTGGGAGCAGATTGAAATAGCCATCACCCCCACCTCTATCCTTCCTCTCTTATTTGATAGAATTTTTGTTTGCCTTCTCTTTGATCAAACAAAAGATTATTGCAAAAATGGCCAGACAGATGTGGAGGCCACCCATACTGGCTTTGCCAAATCCACACACCAACACAAAAGAATCTGCATCACCTGTATAAAAAGTCTCTCTACTTATACATCCCAGACCCTTGTGATCCCAGATGGGAAACAGGTGTCATTGGAAAACTCTACCACCCTACACACCCAATTTATGGATAAGTACCATCCATATCCAGAGAAAATATATCTCAATTACACTATTCTTGGGGATGGGAGAAGTAGAGAAGGTAATTAAAACCTCCTCTAAGGTCATTACCTCTCTGACATCCCCCCTCTTAAACAATGCAAACCTGGTCTCCTACTGTAGACTCTGACCTCAGCCAACAAGCATCTTAATGTGACCCAAATGGGCCATTTTAAAGTTTGCTGACTGTGTTTCCTACCTGGGATCACCTCAGAACTACCACTGACAGCTTTTTGGTGACTGTCAAGCAACCTTACTTCAGCATTCACTAACTGCCCTGACCCTGATGTTGCCACAACCCCCTACCTTTTAAATATCACCCTCTTTAGCATGGCAAGCTCTTTCAAGGAATCCAGGGCACACTCTGTAGGAATGCTAAGTTCCTTAGACTGTAATAAAACTATAATACTTGATGCCTCATCTCCACCCCAATGTCCTACTGCTAATGATACCTCTCACTATTCTTTGGGGTACTCAGGTCTATCATCGTCTGCATGCTGGTTGGTCAGGAGTTTGCACAGTGGTGCTCCTCTTCCCCCAGCTGGGAGTGTTAAATGAAAAGGATCGCCTACCAATCCCAGTCATGGACTCAATTGCTGCCCATCAGGACAAGAGGGAAATTCAAATCTTGCCCCTCTTGGCTGTTGCAGGAATCACGGCAGCTGTCAGGACCTGGACAGCAGGACTAACCACTTCATTAACTTTGTGTTATCAGCTTTCTTCCCACTTCATCCAGGACTTCCAGCAATTGGCTCAAACAATACTAACTCTGCAAGGACAGATCAACTCACTGGCAGTGGTAGTACTTTAAAACCGACGCAAATTGGATCTCCTCACAGCTAAAGAAGGTAGCCTTTGCATCTTCCTCCAGGAGGAATGCTATTTTTATGTTAACCAGTTGGGTATAGTAAAAGACAAAATCCAACAACTGCAGACAAATCTACAAAAGTGAAGGGAACAGCTCAAGAACTCTAGCTCTTAGGCCTTTGAGAACCCCATGTGGAGGTAGATTCTGTCCTTCCACACAACTTCTGCTCATCATTCTGCTTTTGCTTTTTGCACCCTGCTTTATTAATATCTTCTCTACATTCCTCCAACAACAAATGCAAAAATCATCTAATCAAACCATTAATCAGTTACTCTTACAGGATTATCAACCAATGCCCACAGAACCAGATGACAATGACCTTCCAATCAACTCTGATGGTGGGGACCAGCTATACCCAGAGAATGGCAATGCCTCTAATCAGCAGAAACTAGCTTGAACAGCAAAGTTTACCCCTCTGCCCTCCTGACCATCATCCCCTTCCTAGCTCCTCACTTTTCTTAATTTTTATTTTTATTTTTTATTTAATTACAGTTTATTCACTTTATATCCCAGCTGTAGCCCTCAGTCGTATTCCCTCCCAATCCTACCGACCCACTCTCATCTCCTTCTATGCCCCTCTTCTAGTCCACTGTTAGGGGAGGTCCTCCTCCCCTTCCATCTGACCCTATCCTATCAAGTCTTATCAGGACTGGCTGCATTGTCTTGTCTGTGGCCTGATAAGGCTGCTCCCCCACTTTTTAATACAACAAAAAAGAAGGAATGTTGGGATCCATAAGCAGGCATCTCTAAGGCTAGCCCCAAGGGACCTGACAAACATGATATCAGACACTTGTGAGGCCACCTGTGGACCACCTGAAACTGCCTGCCCATGCTCTGGGTTGCCTTATAAGAGAACTCTGTACCACCTGTTATCTCTCTCTCCTACCTGCCCAGAGATGGTCTCTGTGACCACCCCCTTCCCATAATAAAACCTCCCACATGAACCAGTCACGTGGCATGAACTGTGAACCTACCATGTAACTTTGGTGCACAATCCTAATAGTCACTATCATACATATCAATAAGGTCTATATATTAATGAAAAATATGTGCCTGGAATAAAAAATAAAATAAAAAGCTCTTGCTTAGGGATATACTTTATTTTTCATTGGGTTGCTGTGTATAGAAAACTGATTTTAAGAGAAGCTGGAACAAAGTCTAATGATTGAGAAATTATTTTGAAATAAAACATCCACAGTTCATCTAATTACTTCTCTGGGTAAGAGCTTCAAAATGAACCAGTTAAAAAGGAAAGATTCTACACAAACACCTGTAACTCACCAGTGTTCAGGCCGTTTCAGAAATGAAGACCATTTTCAGTGCATATGCATCCAAGCAAAAGCTCTCTCTCTCTCTCTCTCTCTCTCTCTCTCCTTACCTTCCTCTCTCTCTCTCCTTACCTCCCTCTCTCCCCCTCTTTCTTCCTCTCTCTCCCCTCCTCCCGAGTTTAAGTCTTGGGACTAGGTCTAATTTTCTACCAGTTCCCATATATACTTCAGTAAGGGAGACAGAGTATCCTGGAAATGATGATTTATTGAGGAGGTGGAAACACCATTTCCCCCACACTCTTGGAGGTCTCTGGCTACATCCGGAAATTTTCTTGACAAAACAGATTAACAAGAGACCAGTCTTGTAAATTTCTTGATTTTATGTTTATTCTTTCACAGTGTCATACACATGCAAAAGATTTCATATCATTCTTATCTCTCATTTTCCTCTCTTCTCCTTTGCACCCTCCTTCTTTCCCACAACCCTCCCTCCTACTTGCATGTTTTTTGTGTGTAGCTAGAATTGCTTCATGTCTGATATGACATGTTAACCTTCATACAAAAACGAATTTCCTAAGAAATGGTGAGATCTGAGTGGCTTTATTCTATGATCGATGAACAGTGCAATAATGGACTAATAAGAAAGATTACTGAGTTAGGTGTGCTTATCTGAGGGATGCTTGGCAACAGCAGTTTATTTTGGTTCCTTTGGTATCTCTTCACCTCCGAAGATGAAAGCATTCCTATAGATGGGACACCTGTCATGTAGGGGTCTTATGATCTCCTGCAGGGGAAGTCAAGTGAGTCCTTCCTGGCCACATAGTTTCTCTAGGTCCTTTGGCTTAAAATACTTACCATACGCAAGTGCTCAATTTTAAATAGGATGCTCTGAATTCTGCTGTCCTGTGATATTAGAAGAATTACAGGTGTTGTGGGAAGTTTTCTCACACACATAAAGAAGCATCTCTTACTCCAGATAGAGGGGACACCAATAGACCAAAGAAAGGATTTTCATCCAAATTTAGGTTAGTGAACCAGTGAGTTTATTGGGGTTACTTGCAGAAGTACATCTGTGTCACAGGTAGCTGTGTCACCAGGAGTGAGTTGAGTGACTTACAGGTAGTCACACCCAAAAAAAGTCCCTTCTCAGTCAATTGTTTACCTCTTATAATGGTGATTGAAATCTTGGGGAAGCATTAAACATTTGTTTGAAGGACCTTTCATTAATTATGATGTTATGAGACATAATGGGTGCTTTTTTAAACTGAAAAGCAATGGACATTACTCTTATTATTAATCATCATCATAATCGAAAGTGGAAATTTTTATTAGTATGTAACAATATAGGTTCTGCCTTTTGGAAATCCACAAGGTGAGAATTCCTCTTTAGCACTCATTGTGGAGCTAGGCAATATCTCAAGACATAATATTTCTTTGTGTACTGATCATTAAATGTGATCATTTTAAAAAGTGGCAAAGAGCTAATAGTATTGGCACCTGAAAACAAACCAGATAACAAGAAATCACTATTGGATAATGTTACTAAGCTGTTAAAGAGATCTGCTTATCAAATAAGGTGACCTCTCATCGTTTGAACCTCTGTGAGATCTGTGGCTATTGCTTACCTTATTTTTGATTGACTTATGCATTGTAAACACGAATACTGCTGAGTGATACCTAAAGACCATTTCTTGAAACTTTTTTCTTTCATTCTAAGACTCTGCACTCTTCTAGCCAGTCACCTTTCTGTCCTTCTAGTTCTCCTGCTCCTTCCTCATTTTCTTTGTTTGCTTCCCTTTCCCACCCCTCAAATGTGTTTGCTCACTGTTGTACTATCCACAGCCCTCTCCTTGATGCTGAAAAGCACCAACCACTTACTACTTATTTTATTTCTCTAACTATCAGTAATGGTTAATCTTGATTGAGGACTTGATTCTATTGGGAAAGCACCTCTAAGTGTGTTTGTGAAAACTTTATTTTTTCCCTGAAATGATTAGATCATGAAGGCTCTGCAACAACTAAAAGTTTAACCTACTCATGGAGCCAAATTTTGATCGGAGTATGGGGATGTGGTTGAAGTTCAGAAGGTGGGAAAATGGCCACTGAAAGTTTCTCATTAAAATTTATATTTTGCTGTGGCCAAAACCTATTACTACTCAATTCTGCTTCCTGACAATCATGAGATGAAGACCCTAGCTCTGTCACATGTGTTAGCCACCATGATATTCTGTCCAAGTGCATGGGCCAAAAAACCATGGACTGACAACCCTCAAACCAAGAACCAAAATAAATCTTCTGTTAAGTGTTGTCACTCGTTGTTGGTTCACAACAACATCTGACAAGTGCACTATTGTGCAAGTTTTACTTTATAAGACACAAAGAGGTTAAATAATCACTCCAGAGTCACATGGCTTCTAGAGAAGAAGCTAGACTCAAAATTCAGCCTGATTAAAGTCCTGGCTCTTAAGTGCTTCATACTCTTTTTTAAAGAAAACACATATAAAGCAAGATCCTTTGCTTTAGGGCCTGGATGCTGGTTGCAGGAGAATAGAGAGTCTGGAAGAATTAAGGAGTATACAGTTGCTGCAGAATTCCCCAAAGGAATCTTGTAATCAATTTACTGTCAACACCAGTCACTTACTAGCTGTGATGATGTGCAGTGGAAACAGTCTTTATGTCTCTGATCCCAGCTGACTTCCTCATCTCTGTTACTGGTGCTAACATTGATACTGGCATCAGAAACTAAATCAGAGGTCTTCTGTTTGTTCTCCTTCATTTTCCAAATCCAATCTGTTTACTAAGCCTGAAAACAGTTTTTTTCATAGATTTTTGTCTTTCATATGCACTTCAAATATGCTTTGTTATTTCTGCTATAATATTCATTTATATTGTCTGCTAGCCTCATCTGGCCACTTTCTAATTCTACAGGTCAGATCTGTGCTAGCTCATAAGCAATACTTTCCTTGTCTTTACTTAGAGGTCTCTTTTTAGTCTGGGGCCAACTCACATTCTCACCATTCCCTCATGCCAATATTCCAAACCAGCCCAATTCCTCTGTCAATTTCTGAATGAATCTTGACTTTCTTCATGTTCTCCATTTTGTGGGAAATCTTTCTGCTGTCTCCACCTACTGGAATTCTGCTCATACCCTAACACAGTTCTCTACTGACTAATCCATCTACTATCGATTCTTTTCTTTTTCTTTTTTTTCTTTTCTTTTCTTTTCTTTTCTCTCTCTCTCTCTCTCTCTCTCTCTCTCTTTCTTTTTCTTTCTTTCTTTCCTTCTCCAAATATGCACCCCTAGTGTTTGGGAGTTGAAAGCTATAGAAAGCCTTGTTTCAACAAATAAAATGAAACGATTATTTAACATCACAAACTGCTCTAGATTTTCATTGTAAATAAGTCCAAAGCTTGGCCTTGTTTTCCAAATATCTATAGGTCCATAGTGGATAATCTATAGGTCCACATGGATAATACATAGTCCATACATGTACACAGTACTAAGGGAAGAGAGAGAGGAGACTCCACATCCTTCTGTTTGAATAATCAGAGTGGGAAAAAAATAATAACAGGGGTTTATTTGAGCTCCAGGACTCTGCAGTCCAAAGTGAACTCATAACACTCTATTTATCCTCAATGTGACATCTATATAACAATCATACATTGAATGGTACTGGGAAACCCTGTTATATTTTTTGCAAGTTTGAGAAATTTCTACCCTATTTTGTGTCCCTTAAAAACAGGAGCAGTGGTTTTCTTACAGCCAACTTTGTAAGGTGCCCCACTCTGCAGTTTTTTAATTAGGTAGACCTGTTTAATTCCATTGATAGAATCAGCATTTTTGGACAGGAAAATCTGAATGTAGTGAAAGGCTTACTTCAGGATTTGTGATTTTTTTTTTGGCATCACTTTTAAGGAGTTTATTAAATTCTAAAAAGATTGCATTTAGAGACTTTCATATTGAACCCAGAGTTAAAGTAATGAAAATCAATTTTGCAAAGTTAAAGAAACAGTGCAACTCTTAATTGTTTTTGAATTCCCTGTTGCTTAACTCAATACATTTTGTTTCTAAATGAAACTTTTCTGTCCCCCCGGGAGGTCCCTTATGAATCCTAAAGTTACACAGTAATTGAAGTTGCTAACTACTCTGCCAAGTGAAAATCATTTGCCTGGGAGTTCGAATCACTTTTAAATGCACAATAATATTGCTTTAGAGAAGGCATTTATAAATGGTTCAGAGAATTCCTCTAGACTTGCCTCACTTTCATTCTCACATTACTATAGTATTAATTTTCATGTTTCAACCAACTATGGTGGCTCACACTTGCAATTTCAGGAACTCAGTTGTTGAAAGACAGTTCAAAGTTTGCCTTCGCTATGTAGTGACATCCAGAACACTGGCTTGTCACATTTTTTGTTTCCTTTCTTTTCTTTTTCTTTCTTATTCTCATCTCTTTTTCCCTCTTTCTTTTTTCTATTTTATTGAGGTAGAGTCTCAGACTATAGCTTAAGCTAGACTAGAATTCAGTATGTAGGCCAAGCTGGCATCCAACTAATGCCAATCCTCCTGCCTTAACTTTCCAAGTGTTTAGTTGGTTGTTTGTTTTTGCCGTAACTATTTGTGTTCAAATTCTTTTATCATAAAATATTTGCCATGCCAAAGTATGATACTTGGGATAGCATGTCTGAGTACTGTTAATTCCAAAGCTAAGAGAAAGTTACAGGTTAGGGTCTTGATTAGGAAGTACCTATAGTAAAATCCCAGAGGTCAAACCCACTTACTCCAATGGACAGATCACAGAGACAGAAACTAAGTGGGGTAATAATACAACTAACAGTTGTCATGAATCAAAGGGACCAAATAGATATCTACAGAATATTTTACTGAAACATAAGAGAATATTCGTTTTTCTCAGAAACTCGGGGTACCTTCTCCAAAACTGACCGTATACTGGGTCACAAAACAAGCCTCAACAGATATGAGAAGACTGAAATAACCCACTGAACTTATCAGACCTCCATGAATTAATGCTGAAACATAACAACAGAAACAATAGAAAGTCTATAAATTCATGAAAACTGAACAACTCCTTACTCAATGACTACTTGGTCAGGGAAGGAATAAAGAAATTAAAGCCTTTCTAGTATTCAATGAAACTGAAGGCACAAACATACCCAAACTTATAGGACACAGTGAAAGCAGTACTAAGGGAAAAATTCATAGCACTAAGCACCTTCAGAAAGAAATTGGAGAGGTCCCATACTACTAACCTAGTAGCACACATGAAAGCTTTAGAACAAAAGAAAGTGAATACTGCAAAGACGAATAGACAAAAGGAAATAATCAAACTCAGGGCTGATTATTGTAATAAATAATCAATACTCAATAAAATAGTCACAAACCAAATCTAAGAACACATTAAATACATCATTCACCATAAACAAGTAAGCTTCATACCAGGGATGCAGGGATGGTTCAACATATGAAAACCTATCAATAAGTTGGAAACAAAGAGAACAATACAAAAAAAATAATGAAACCAGAGCTGGTTCTTTGAGAAAATCAACAAGATAGACAAAACCTTAGCCAAACTAACTAAAAAACAGAGGGAGAATACACAGAATCAGAAATAAAAAGAGGAACATAACACCAGACAATGAGGAAAGATTAAAAAAAAAATCATCAGGCCTTACTTCAAAAGCCTGTAATTCACAAAATTGGAAAATCTAAAGGAAATGGATGATTTTCTTGATAGATTTCACCTACCAAAGTTAAATCAAGATAAGGTAAACAGTTTAAACAGACCTATAACCCCTAAAGAAATAGAGGCAGTCATCATCAAAAGTCTCCCAATCAAAATAAGCCCACAGAATTCCACCAGACATTTAAAGAAGAGCTAATACCAATATTCCACAAACTATTCTACAAAATAGAAACTGAGGAAACATTGCCAAACTCATTCAATAAAACCACAGTCACTCTGATACCTAAACCACAAAAAGAGTCAACAAAAAAAGAAAATTTCAAACCAATTTCAGTCATGAACATCAATGCAAAAGTACTCAATAAAATAATGGTAAACTAAATCCAAGAACACATCAAATATATCATTCACCGTGAGCAAGCATGTTTCATACCAGTGATACAAGGATGTTTCAAACATATGAAAACCTATCAATGTAATCCAACATATAAACAAACTCAAAGAAAAAAAATCACATGATTATCTCAATAGATGCAGAAAAAGGCTTTGACAAAACCCAACAACCTTTCATCATGAACGTTGTGGAGAGATCAGGTATACAAGGCATATACCCAAACATAATAAAGTCAATATACAGCAAGCCAATACAATGGTTAACTTCAAGTTAAATGGAGAGAGAGTGTTCTCACTAAAATCAGGGACAAGAGAAGGCTTACCACTCTCACCATGTCTCTTCAATATAGTACTTGAAGTCCTAACTACAGCAATAAGACAAGTAAAGGAGATCAAAGGGATAGAAATTGGAATGAAAGAAGTCAAAGTATTGCTATTCACAGATGATATGATAGATTATGTAAGTGACCCCCAAGATTCTACCAGAGATCAACTCCAGCTGATAAACACCTTCATCAAAATGTCTGGATATAAAATTAACTCAAAAAGCAAATCAGTAGCCCTCCTTTATATAAGCAACAAAAAGGCTGAGATAGAAATTAGGGCAACTGGGGGCTTGAGAGTTGGCTCAGAGGTTAAGAGCATGGGCTCTTCTTCCAAAGGTTCTGAGTTCAATTCCCAGCAACCACATGGTAGCTCATAACCATCTATAATGAGATCTGCTATCCTTTTGTGGCATGCAGGCAGAAAACTGTATAAATAATAAATAAATCTTAAAAAAAAGAAATCAGGGAAACTACACCCTTCACAATAACAAAAAAAAATAATATAAATTAACTTGGTATAACTGTTAACAAGCAAGTGAAAGACCTGATTGCAAGAATTTCAAGTATCTGGAGAAAAAAAAAAACAATGAAGAAAAGAACTCCCATGCTCATGGATCAGTAGAATTAACATAGTAAAAATGGCCATCTCCCCACCCCTCTCTTCCTCCATAAGACTCCCTGCACTCTGCCCAAAGTTTGACCCTCAGGATTTGTCTGCTTTGATCCTCTGTTGGGTGAATCCTTTCAGAGGACCCTTTATAGTAGGCTCCCATCCTGTTTTCTCTCTTCCACTGCTTCTAGTGTCTATTTTCCTGTTTGCCATTCTGAATGAGATTTAGGCATCCTTGCTAGGGTCCTCCTTAGTGTTTAGCTTCTTTAGGTCTGTAGATGGCTATCCTATATTATACGGTTAGTATCTACTTATACGTGAGTGTACACCAAGCCTGTCTTTCTGTTTCTGGTTTACCTCACTCAGGATGATCTCTTCTAGTTCTATCTATTTACCTGCAAATTTCATGATCTTCTTGTTTTTAATAGCTGAGTATTATTCCATTGTGTAGATGTACCACAATTTCTGTATTCATTTCTCCATTGAGAGACATTTAGATTGTTTCCATATTCTGGCAATTACAAATAAAGCAAATGTCCTTATGGAATGGTGGGGCATCTGTTGGGTATACGTCCAAGAACAGTATAGCTGAATCTTGAAGTAGTGTTATTCCCAATTTTCTGAGAAAGGGCCAGGTTGATTTCCAAACTGGTTGTATAAGTTTGTACTCCCACAAGCAATGGAGGAAGGTTCCCCTTTCTCCACATCCTCTCCAGCCTGTGTTGGCACTTGAGTTTTTAATCTTAGCCATCCTGATAGGTATAAGATGGAATCTCAAAGTTGTTTTGATTTGGAAGAGACAGGAGTCCAAAAACAAAACTAAAAGGTCTGAACCCAGAGGGTACTGCAGAGACTGATGCACCAAAGGAGGACCATGCATGGAGAAGACCCACTGCTCAGATGTGGCCATTTGGCAGCTCAGTCTCCATGTGGATTTCTGAGTGAGGGAAGCAGTGGCTGTCTCTATCTTGAATTCAGTTGACTGCTCTTGATCACTCACCACTGGTGATGTAGCCTTACCAGGTCAAGGAGGAAGAGGATCCAGGCAGTCTTGATGAGACTTATCAAGCTATGGGAAGACAGCAATAGTGGAGAACTCCCTCTTTCAGTGGACTAGGGGAAGGGGATAGGGGAAAAGGAAGGGAGGGTGGGACTGAGGAAGTTGAGGAAGGAGGCTTCAGTAAGGATATATAATGAATAAATTGTGAAGTAAAAAAGTTAAAAATTAAAAAAATGGCCATCTTTTCAAAGCAATCTACAGATTCAGTGCCATCCTTCTCAAAATACCAACACAGTTTTTCACAGACCTTGAAGGAACAGTTCTCAACTTCATATGGAAAACACACACACACACACACACACACACACACACACACACACACATAGCTAAAACAATCCTAAATAATAAAAGAACATCTGAGGGTATCTCCATCCCTGACTTCAAGCTATTCTACAGAGTAATAGTAATAAAAACTGCATGGTACTGGCACAGAAATAGACTGATTAGTCAATGGAATTGAATAGAAGACCCAGAAATAAACCCATATACCTATGGACACTTGATTTTTGACAAAGGGGTCAAAACCATACAGTGGAAAAAAGAAAGCATCTTCACCAAATGGTGCTGGTCTAACTGGATGTCTACATGTAGAAAAATGCAAATAGATCCATATTTAAGTGGATCATAGACTTAAATATATCACCAGATACACTAAATCTATTAGAAGAGAAAGTGGGGAAGAGCCTTGGACTCATTGGCTCAGGAGACAACTTCCTGAAAAGAATACCAGAAGCTCAGACTCTAAGATTTAATTAATGAATGGGACCTCTTAAAATTCAAAAGCATCTGTCAGGCAGTGGACACTGTCAACTGAATGAAATGACAGTCCACAGATTAAGAAAAGATCTTTACCAATCCTACATGCGACAAAAGGCTAATTTCCAAAATATATAATCAACTCAAGAAATCAAGCACCAATAAAGAAAATATCCCAATTTTAAAATTTGGCACAGAACTAAACAGAGAATATTCAACAGAGGAGTAACAAATGACTGAGAACCATTTAAAGAAATACTCAATTTACTTAGTCACCAGGGAAATGCAAATCAAAACAAATCTGACTTTCCACCTCACACTGGTCAGAATGGCTAAGATAAACATCTCAAGAATGGCCATGCTGGTGAAGGTGTGCAGAAATGGAAAGCTCCTCCATTGCTGATGGGAGTGCAAACTTATATAACCATGTTAGAAATCAATCTGGCACTTTCTCAGAAAATTGAGAATAGCTTTACCTCAAGACCCAGCTATATCACTCTTGGGTATATACCCAAAAGACGCTCCACCATACAACAAGGACACTTACTCAGCTATGTTCATAACAGCTTTACTTGTAATAGCCAGAATCTGGTAACATCCTAGATGTCCCTCAATCAAAGAATAGATAAAGAAACTGTAGCACATTTACACAATGGAATACTACTCAGCTATTAAAAGCAAGGAAATCATGATATTTGCAGGCAAATGGATGGAACTAGAAAAGATCATCCTGAATGTGGTAACCCAGGCCCAGAAAGACACATATGGTATATAATCACTTATAAGGGGATTTTAGCCCTGTAATACAGGATAAGCATATTACCAAACATAGACCCAAAGAAGATAAATAACAAGGAGTATCCAAGAGAGGATGCATAAAGCTCACTAGGAAGAGGAGATATAATAGACAGAGGTAATGGCTGAAGAGAGGGAACAAGGTAGGAGAGTGGGTGCAGAGAGCTAAGACGTGGAGGTCAAACCTGGGGAGAGTGAAGGCAAGAAGGCAAAAAGCCTGTAGAGAAAAGAGAAATGGAGTGTGGGAGTATCTCTGTGACAAGCCAGAAACCTAAGTCAGGGTAGGCTCCTGGGAGTTTATAAGGGGCACTCAAGCAGAGACTCCTAGTAGCATAGGCCATAGTTACTGAAGAGGACACCTTCTAACTAGACTAGCCTCCTAGTAGAGGGAGGAAAACTCCAATCCACTCACAAAAACTTCAACCCTAAATTTACCCTGCATACAAGATATGCAGGGGTAAAGATAGGGTAGAGATTGAGGGAATACCCAACCAATACCTGGCCCAACTTACCCTATGGGCATGCAAACCCCTAACACTATGAATGATACTCTGCTAAACCTGCAGACTGGAGCCTGTCAGAGTTGTCCTCTGAGATACTCTACTCAGAAGTGCCTCAAAACATATGATGAGGCTCATAGCCAAACATTGGGCAATGCATAGTGAGTCTTGTGGAAAAGTTGTTGGAAAGAGAAAAGGGCCTGGAGGTGACAGGAGCTCTATAAGAAGACCAATAGAACCAATAACCAGGGCCCACAGAGGTTTGCTGAGACTAAAGTGTTAACCAAGGGCCATGAATGAACTGGACTCAGGCCTCCTACAAAGATGTAGGAGATGAACAGCTTAGGCTTTGTGTGGGTCCTCTAATAAGGGAAGTAGGGATGCATTGGACATGGACTCACTTGCTGGCTTCTTGATCACTTCTCCCTGGTGGGGACTGCCCTACTAGGCCACAGGGGAAGAGGAGACTTTAAGACATAAAGCAACTTGATGAGCTGGGGGTGGATGGGAAAAGGAGCCCACATTTTGAAGAAAAGGGGAGAAGGAAAGGAGAGAGGGTGGGGCTGGGAGGGGAGCAAGTATGGGCCTACAACCAGGATGTAAAGTGAATAAAAATAAATAAAATTTTAAAACGCATAAGAAAAATAGCATTAAAAAAGTCCAGAGATCAGATAAAATCAGTCAGAGAAGCCACATGAAGAATTATGAACTGATAACTAGAATCATTGAGAGACATGAAAAAGATAGAGGCCTGACAAGATTTCCCAGTGATTAAACACATTTGTTGTCAAGTCTAAGGACCTGAGTTTTATCCTCAGGTCCTATGTGGCAGAATGAGAGAAGTAACTTACAAAAATTGGGATTAATTATGGCATTTTAAATTTAATAAAAAAATAAATAAATGAAATTTCTTCTTGTTTCCTTTCCCCTTCCTCTCTACCCTCTCCTTTTCTTTTGCCCTCCAGCTCTCAGTGACCTCCTTTCCACTTTTCTGTCCCAGGTGACAAGTAGCTTTCTCCTACCACACACTTGTCTCAGCACTTTTTGTTCCTCTCTTATGGTTAAAACTCTAGTTTCATAGTATAAACCCACTGTCACAACCACACCCTTTGCACTCAGCTATATATTTCAATGGAAGCCTAGTGCTTGCGTAAGATGATGAGGACTTGGGTTCCATTTCTACTATTACAAAAACAACAAATAAAGAGAAATTTCTATATTTTTAAAGTAAACAAGGAGGAGGTGTTTAAAAGATGTCTTCTGTGTAATAGTGCCAGAAGTGGAAAATACATATCTGATCCTAGACCTAAAGTTTATCATACAGTCAGCACTTTCCTCAGTCCACATCCATCTGATTTTGTTGCTTTGCCACCTTGTCTTGAGCTTGTGTTTCAATTAGGTTCTTCTGCATCCTCAGACTATTCTTTAGGAATTGTTTTTCTTACTCCTTGCTGTGATATACTATGTGTTTTTAAGTTCACATTTCTAATATTTTACCAAGATTTTAACATGTAATGTTTATAAGTCACTCATTTTTCTTCTTTTCTCTTTTAGTTCCTCCTTACATTATCCTTTTCTTTTTTGTTTATTTCTTCTCTCTGTCTTTTATTGTGGAGCTGGAGATAGAACCCAGATCCTCATGAATGTTAGGCAGGTGCTCTTCTACTCTGCTACATTTCAGAGCTCAATTCTTTTTTTTTTTAAGCAATCCTTTAGTTTTATATATGAATTACGATTATGCTAGTTACTATCATGAAAAGAGAGTTGAAAAAATACATTTTTGTATATTTAACATATATATGTGAGTTCTTTAATAATATTATGAAAGAATTTCTGTTCTTCAAGGTGCTAGGTGATATTTATATCTCCTATCAAACCTTGTGGCTTTCTAGTAGTAGATTGTGGGCTAACTTTTATGTTTCTTGAATGGTTACTGCTTTATTTAGGTTTCTTGGTTTTATAAATTATTTTTAAATGTCATTTTAAGAAAGTATCCAAAATTTCAGTTACATTGGAGGAGGAAACTTGACAGATCTCTTGTACATTATAATGAATGTAGTTATTAACAATGTCTTATATACTTGAAAATTGCTTGGCATTTTTCAATGCCTGCTGCATGCTGCTGTAGAAGGTCATGTCTGGGTTTGGGGCCTTACTATAGCAGGGGTCTGTATTGGTGTCCATGGCCCATGTTACCATCAAAGGCCATGTGGAAATCTGTGGTCTGGGCTGCCATCTGGGGCCATGTTGATGTCTAAAGGTCTAACTGAGTTGGCCTTGTCCCTTGCCTGGACAGTACAGGCAGCTGGCCCTGGGTGGCCTGGGCATAGAAAATCTGATGTGCTAACTAATTCAGCTACCACCCAGGCCCAGATCCAGGGCTTTGAGCTAGCCCACTCTAACATCTACCAACCTACGAGGTGCTACTAAGGGGCCAATTCTGAACAACCAAAGCTGCAGGATATCCATGACTCAGTGAAGTAGCAGAGATATCCTAGAAGAATCTCACTGAGGTGCCATTGATGGTATAGCAGAGGCTAGCGGCTTCAGTCCAGACAAATGACTCATTTCAATGAACATTGGCAAGTAAAGTTTTTTGGAAAAATGATATACTGTGTGACACACTGAAGCTTCCACTGAAAGGTAGAGGGCAAATATGGAAGTACTGGAAAATGAGTAGGATTGGGAAGCATGATGTAAAATTCACAAAGCATCAGTAAAACAACTTATGAAGAAAAAAGAAAATTGTTAGAGATTTTGAGTGCTATTACCACAAACAAATATGTGAGGTAGCCCACAGGTTATTCAGTTTAGTTTAATGTATACAGCTTTCAAAAATATGTTGTATAATGTAAATATATACAAGTTTGTCAATTAAAATATAAAGTTACTATACATTTTATTTATGTATTTATTTTTACAGTCAAGGTTGCACTGCATATGCCTGGCTGGCCTGGAACTTGTTATGTAGCCAAGGCTGGACTCAAACACAGAAATATGCCATCCTCTGTTCCCTAATGCCTCTGTTCCCACCATGCCCAGCTATATATATTTTATTTTGTGATTATACTTTCTTTCTTTGAGGTGAGACTTTGCTATGCAGCCTTGGCTGGCCTAGTACTTCTTAATATAATTAAGGTTGGCCTTGAACTGGGACAGTCCTCTTGCCTCAGCCTCCTAATTGCTAAGATTATAGGCATGAATCACCATGCCTGACAAAACTGTGTTTTTTAAATGAGTATGTTATACAATATTTATATTACCCATTGCAATAAAGTAATTATACAGTAATTTGACTTTTCTTTTGATGTCTGGTCAGTTTTTTGTTTGTTTGTTTGTTTGTTTGTTTTTTAGAGAAATTCTCATTTCTTGCTTTCATGGGCCTTGAATTCCTGAGCTGAGATGACCTTCCTGCCTCAACCCATGTGAAGACAAGACTACAGGTAGAAGCCACAGTGCCAAGTCAGGTTTATTAATTTAAATGTAAATCTGTGTCACTCCTGCTATAAACAATATACAGAACTGTATCTGGTGCCACAAACTTTCTCATGCTTCCCTTTTCAGTCACATATGGCCTCCATATCTATGTCCTGGTATTTTAGATCTTTTCTCCCTTATTATGCCTTTGTACTATCACAGGTGTCATATAACTGAAATACAATATGGAATCTAAACTTGGGCTTGCTTTCACTTAGCAAAAGGAATGTGAGATTTTCATCATGGGATAGTGCATGCTAGCAGCATGTTTTTTATAGCTGAAAAAGCATCAAATTTTATGAATGCAATACTATTTGTACATTTGAAGAACATTTGGGTTGTTTCTAATTTGAGGCAATTATGGGTGATGCTACCTTTGCAATCAAGTTTGAGAATACATACAAGTTTCATTTCTGAAGGGTACATACCTAGGAGTGAGATATCTGGATCATATGATAAGTATTTATTTGTGAACTGGAGATAGCTTATCAGCTATGAGAACTTCAGGCTCTTGCAGAGAACCCTAATTTGGTTCCAAGCACCCACATTGGTTGCTGGTACCAGCCCCAGTGATGACCAAGTTCCAAAGAGGAGTTAAGAAGTTGGTAAGGGAAGAGTGAGTCAGGCACTGGGGTCAGAGGAATCTTGCAGCCTGACTGACTGGCAGTTGGGGTGATTTTTTATTTACACAGAATTAAGTATGCAGGAATAATTTCCTGTTGTTCCAAAAAATAGATCATATCAGTTTTGTTCTCAGACATGTGTTTTAACTTCCTCTTGGTCATAAGTATAGTCATCATTGAGAATCTATGACAAAAGAGAATTATCTTTTATAATTTTCCATCATCAACAACATTACTCAACTTTTTTTAAAATTTTTTATTAATTACACTTTATTCATTTTGTATCCCCCCATAAGCCCCTCCCTCCTCCCCTCCCGATCCCACTCTCCCTCCCCTTTCTGCATGCATGCTACTCCCCAAGTCCACTGATAGGGGAGGTTCTCCACTCCTTTCTGATCTTAGTCTATCAGTTCTCATCAAAAGTGGCTGCATTGTCCTCTACCATGGCCTGGTAAGGCTGCTCCCCCCTCAGGGGGAGGTGATCAAAGAGCAGGCCAATCAGATTATGTCAGAGGCAGTCCCTCTTCCCATTACTATGTAACCCACTTGGACACTGAACTGCCATGGGCTACACCTGTGCAGGGGTTACAGCTCATCTCCACGAATAGTCCTTGGTTGGAGTATGAGTCTCTGGGAAGTTCCCTGTGCTCAAATTATCTTGTTCTGTTGCTCTCCTTGTGGAGTTCCTGTCCCCTCCAGCTCTTACTATTTCCCACTTCTTACATAAAATTCCATTCACTCTGCCCATCAGTTGGCCATCAGGCTCAGCCTCTGCTTTGACAGTCTATACTGCAGAAGCTTTCAGAGGCCCTCTGTGGCAGGTTTCAAGGTGGTTTCCTGTTTTCTTCTGGCTTTCAGAGGCCCTCTGTAGCAGGTTCCGAGGTTGTTTCCTATTTTCTTTTTCTTCTGATGTCCATCCTCTTTGCCTTTCAGGATGGGGATTGAACATTTTAGTTAGGGTCCTCTCTTTTGCTTAGTTTGTTTAGATGTACAGATTTTAGTGGGTTTATTCTATGTTGTATGTTTATATGAGTGAGTATATACCATGCATGTCTTTTTGCTTCTGGGACAACTCACTCAGGATGATCCTTTCCAGGTCCCACCATTTACCTGCAAAGTTCATGATTTCCTTATTTTTCATTGCTGAGTAATACTCCATTATATAGATGTACCACAGTTTCTGCATCCATTCTTCAGTGAGGGGCATCTGGGTTGTTTCCAGCTTCTGGCTATTACAAATAAAGCTGCTACAAACATGGTTGAGCAAATGTCCTTTTTGTGTATTTGCGCCTCTTTTGGGTATATGCCTAGGAGTGGTATGGCTGGATCTTGAGGAAGCGCTATTCCTAGTTGTCTGAGAAAGTGCCAGATTGATTTCCAAGAATCTTGTGGTTTCAAGGGCTCTAGACATAAAGAAAGTCTACAAGGCAGCCTTGGCAGTTAGCTATACTCCAAGCAATGTGTTATAAACTTTTAATGGTCAGAGTGCTAGTTGTCATTAGGCCTGAGAAAAATCTTCAAGCCAAAATTGTTGCGGTTATTATTCAATTTATGGCATAATAAAAGGTTTATATTTTATATATTTGTAGAATTTATTTATATGTCCAATCTTGGTATTCTTTTGTTCCCTGGTCACTCTATACCACAGTGGCCCTGTATGAGCTAACTTTTCTTATTTTTTTCATGAATTAATTTCTGTATTTACTTTGCATCCTGATGGGACCTTTGCCTTTTTCCTCTTCTCCCAATACTTCCTCTCTCCTCCTCTATTCCCTCTTCCCTTTCCCCTCAGGAAAAGGGAGACCTCCCATGGATATGAACCGACCTTAGCATATCAAGTTGTTACATCTTCTTCTATTGAGGCTAGATAAGGCCTTCCATTTAGGAGAAAGGTATCCAAAGGCATGCAATGGAGTCAGAGACAGCCTCTGATCCTGCTGTTAGAGGTCCCACATGAAGATCAATTGTACAGTACACATATGTACTGTTACATATGGGTAGGGGCCCTAGGAATGTCCCATGAAAGCTTCTGGTTAGCAGTTCAGTCTCTGTGAGTCCCTATGGGCTCAGGTCAGTTGATCCTGTAGGTTTTCTTGTGGTGTCCTAGACCTCTCTAGCTCTTTCAATCTTTCTTCTCCCTCTTCCATAAGAATTCCTGAGATCCTTTGATCACCTCCTTGTACCCCTGTTGAGGGAGCAGACTTACAGGCCACAGGGGGAAACAATGCAGCTAGTCCTGATGAGACCTGATAGGCTAGGGTTAGAGGGAAGGGAAAGAGGACCTTACATATTAGTGGACTTGGGAGGGTCACGGGAGGAGATGAGGCAGGAAGGATGGGATTAGGAGGAGATGAGGGAGGGGCTACAGCAGGGATACAAAGTGAATAAACTGTAATTTTAAAAAATATAAATAATTTTTAAAAGAGAAAAAAGAAAAAGGAACTCCTAAGTTCCACTGCTTAATGGTTGGCTGTGGTTCTCTGCATCTGTTTTCATCAGCTGCTGGGTGAAGCCACTCAAATAACACTTATGCTGGCCTGCTGTCTGCAAGCATAGCAGAATATTATTAGTAGTGTCAGGCAGGGGTGGACCCCCTCTCATAGGACAAGACTCAAGTTGGACCAGTCATTTGGCTGGCCATCCCCTCACTTTCAGCTCCCTCTTTATCCATGCACCTTTTATAGGCAGAAAAAAACAAAAACGGGTCAAAGGTTTTTTTTTTTTTTTTTTTTTTTGGCTTGGATGGTATCGCCATCTCTCTATTGGAAGTCTTGTCTGGTTACATGACAGTTTTGTGTTTCATATCCCCTATTACTAGAAATTTTAGCTAGGATCGCTCTCATAGATTCCAGGGAGTTTCCGTTCTAGATTTCTAGCTTGTTTCTGAGATACCTTCCACTGATTTCAGTTCTCTCTCCCAAACTCCTTCCTTCACTTGATCCTTCCTATTCCCCATCCCACCTACTCTTCCACCCAGTTCTCTTCCTCCGTACACCCCAGATGTCTATTTATTTCCTCTTCTCAGTGAGATTCAAGCATCCTCCCCTGGGCTACTTCTTACTTAGCTTCGTTGTGTCTGTGAATTGTAGTATGGTTATTCTGAAGTTTGTGATTAATATCACTGTATAAGTGAGTTTATACATATATGTTGTTTATCTTTCTGGGTCTGTGTTACCTCACTCAGGATGGATGATCTTTTCTAGTTCCATCCATTTGCCAGAAAATTTTATGTCTTTATTTTTTAAGAGGAACAATATTCCATTTCTAAATGTACCACAATTTCTTTATCCATTCTTCAGCTGAGGGACATTGAGTTGCTTCCAATTTCTGGTTATTACAAATAAAGCAGCGGTGAACATAGTTAAGCAAGTGTTCTTGTTGTATGGAGCATCTTTGGGTATAGGCCCAGGAGTGGTAAAGCTGAGTCATGAGATAGATAGATTCCTAGTTTTCAGGGAAACTGTCAAATTCGTTGTACATATTTGCACTGGCACCAATAATGGAGGAGTGTTCCCCTTATGAACTAACTTTTCTAAGAAAGGGAGTTTTTTTTTTCAATTTTTAAAAAATTTATTACAATTTATTCACTTTGTATCCTGGCTGTAGCCCCCTTCCTCATTCCCTCCCAATCTCCCCCCCCCCACCTCATATCCTCACATGACCCTCCACCAGTCTACTGATAGGGTAGATCCTCCTCCCCTTCCATCTGACCCTAGCCTATCAAGTCACATCAACACTGGCTGCATTGTCTTCCTCTGTGACCTGGTAAGGTTAACCCCCCTGGGGGGGAGGGGTTGATCAAAGAGCCAGACACTGAGTTCATGTCAGAGACAGTCCCTATTCCCCTTACTAGGGTACCCACTTGGAGACTGAGCTGCCATGAGCTAAATCTGTGCAGGGGTTCTAGGTTATCTCCATGAATGGTCCAGAATTCTTGGTTCTGTTGCTCTCCTTGTGAAGCTCCTGTCCCCTCCAGGTCTTTCTATCTCCCCCTTCTTTCATAAGATTTCAAACTCTGTCCAAACTTTGACTATGAGTCTCAGCATCAACTTGATACACTGCTAGGTAGGGTCTTTCAGAGGACCTCTATGGTTGGCTCCTGTCCTGTTCCCTGTTTTCTCCCTCTTCTGATGTCTGCCCCATTTGTCTTTCTAAATGAGGACTGAGCATCTTTCCATGGTCCTCCTTCTTGCTTAGCTTCTTTAGGTGTACAGACTTTAGTATGTTTATCCTATATTTTATGTCTAATATGCACTTATAAGTGAGTTATCATGCGTGTCTTTGTGCTTCTGGGATACATCACTTAGGATGATATTTTTTAGTTCCCGCCAATGGCCTACAAATTTCATGAGTTCCTTGTTTTTAATTGCAGAGTAGTATTCCATTGTGTAAATGTACTACAATTTCTGTATCTGTTTCTCGGTTGAGGGACATCTGTGTTGTTTCAATTCTGGCTATTATAAATAAAGCTGCTACAAACATGCTTGAGCAATGTCCTTGCTGTTACTTGAGCATATTTTAGATATATGCCTAGGAGTGGTATAGCTGGATGTTAAGGAAGCACTATTCCTAATTGTCTGAGAAAGTGTCAGACTGATTTCCAAATTGGTTGTGCAAGTTTACATTCCCACCAGCAATGGAGAAGGGTTCCCCTTTCTCCACATCTTCTCCAGCATGTGTTGTCACTTGAGATTTTGGTCTTAGCCATTCTGATAGGTGTAAGGTGAAATCTCAGGGTTGTTTTGATTTGCATTTCCCTGGTGACTAAGGATGTTAAGCATTTCTATGTGTGTTTCTCTGCCATGGATATTCCTGTATAGAGAATTCTCTGTTTAGCTCTGTATCACATTTTTAATTGGATTACTTGATTTGTTGCTTTTTTTAATTTTATTTTTTTCTTATCAGTTACATTTTATTAACTCTGTATCCCAGCCGTACCCTGATCCCTCATTCCCTCCCAATCCCACCCTCCCTCCCTCATCTAATGACTGGCTCTTTGACCTCCCCACCCCACAAGGAAGGAGCAGTCCTGTTACGCCACAGAGGAGGGCTTTGTAGCCAGTCCTGAAGATACCTGATAAAACAGGATCGGATGAATGGGGATTTGTTGCTTTTTAACTTCTTGAGTTCTTTATATACTAGCCCTCTGTCAGATATAGGATTGATGCAGATCCTTTCTCAATCTGTAGGCTGCTGTTTTGTTCTGATGACAGTGTCCCTTGCTTTACAGAAGCTCTTCAGTTTCATGAGGTCCCATTTATTGATTGTTGATGTTAGAGCTTGTGCTGTTTGTGTTTCTGTTCAAGAAGTTGTCTCCTGTGCCAATGAGTTCAAGGCTCTTTCCCACTTTTTCTTCTAACTGATTTAGTGTGTCTGGTTTTATGTTGAGGTCTTTAATCCACATGGACTTTAGTTTTGTGCAGGGTGATATGTATGGATCTATTTGCATTTTTTCTACATGTAGGTATCCAGTTAGACCAGTACCGTTTGTTGAAGATGCTATCTTTTTTTTCCCCATTGTATGGTTTCGGCATCTTTGTCAAAAATCAGGTTTCCATAGTGTGTGGGGTTATTTCTGGGTCTTTATTCGATTCCATTGTTCTACCAGTCTGTTTCTATGCCAGTACAATGCTGTTTTTATTACTGTTGCTCTATAGTACAGCTTGAGACCAGGGATGGAGATACTCCAGAAGATCTTTTATTGTAGAGGATTATTTTAACAATCTGGGTTTCTTGTTCTTCCATGTGATGCTGAGAATTTTTAGAACGGCTGTTCTTAATACATCATTCTTTTATTATTTATCGACACAGGTTTGTTTTGTTTTGTTTTGTTTTGTCTATCAGTATAACCCCATATATAGGGCAGAGATAACTCCAGCCAATCTAACTTTGTTGCTATATTTTTTCCTCAAGAGGCATACAATAGGCTGCCCCCAATCTTATATACTATGTAAACACAAGAGCATATAGCAGGAAGATACTTTATCTGATGCCATCTCCTCTACCCTGTTGAATCTTTGTTTTTATTTGTTGGGCTGGGGCTTAGCTCTCTGTTGTGTCCTGGAACTCAGCTTCTAGACTGAGAACAGGGTTCCATTTTGGTTTGTTTGTTTGTTTGTTTGTTTGTTTGTTTTTTCAGCACGGTTAGAACACTCTAGGGTAAGACCTGAGAGCACTATACTGGAGTGTAGAAAAGGAAAAGATTTTCCACAAAGTATTCTAATTTAGCTCTTTTAGCATGAGATTGGCATTGGCAATGGAAAGCTCAGATGTTCCAAAGCCAATGTCTGTTACCAAAGTTTTACAGTTCTTGATTAGGCTGCTGTGCTAAACAAGGCAGAGGTGTGGGCCATTTCTAGGAATTCCTAGATGCTTGCTAGGGCAGTTTCCTTATCAGGAGAATGGTCTGGCCTGTAATCTGCCCTGAGTGCTATGTGACTTCTTTAAAGGACCTGGAATCACCCAGATCAGGGGAGAAAACAGAGTCTATCATCATAGACGTAATGCAAACAATTGGCTCTCAAGAGATGACCTATTTCAACCTTTTTCACCAGAGCCCCCACTAATCTTGTGTATATTTTTAAGTTTATTTTTTTTATCTTGTCCCTGAGTAAGTACAGGAGTAGATGTTCCAAGAGTATCTTGGAGCTAGAACCTCAAAAGGAGATCTCTGGCATATTTGTTTGAGTCTCAACCTCCAGGGCACAAGGAAAACCTTCAATAACGGGCAGATAAGAATATCTTCCTAAAAGCAGGGGTGTGGGGTATGCTCAGGACTTTCCTGGGGACGTTTAGAAGTAGTACTGCTGGGAGAAGCCATAAATGATTCATAGGAAAGTTCCCATAAATCCAACAGCCCCAAATTTTACAAATATTAGAAGCCCATGAAACATGAAACATGTGGACATTAAAGATAGCATGGCAGTGATTACCTCATATGTTTTAGCTTTGCCAGATCTTTATGACTTTTGTTGTTCTAACTAGATATGTATGGCTGTGCCAGTAGGTCAGCTCACAACAACTTGTAACTTCATCTCTAAGGATCAGATGCACCCTTCTGGCTTTCTTAATCACCTGCACATATATGCGCATACTCACAAACATATGTTCTCTATATTCCCCTATGGAGAATTCTCTGTTTAGCTGCATACCCCATTTTTTAATTGGATTACTTGGTATATTAGTGTTTAGCTTCTTAAGTTCTTTATATATCTTGGATATTATCCAACTGTCACATATAGGGTTGGTGAAGATCCTTTCTCAATCTGTAGGCTGTCGTTTTGTTCAGAGGACAGGGTCCTTTGCTTTACAGAAGCTTTTCAGTTTCATGAGGTCCCATTTATTGGGTGTTGATCTTAGAGTCTGTGCTATTGGTGTTCTGTTTAGGAAATTGTCTCCTATGCTAGCCAATGAGTTTGTTGTGACTGATTTTCGAGACCCCCAAAAGGCCACCACCTGGAATCGAGTTCATTGCAAAACACATGAGGATCTTTTTATTACAAGGTATAGCTTGGGCTCATACACCCTCACAGCAGAAGTGGTGAGAGCCCAAAGCCTCGTGCTTGGGTTAGTTGTGTGATTTAAATAGTCAGTCCCTCTCAGTATGCTCAAAGGAGGGGGATTCCTGCCTGGTGAGGATCTATTGGAAAAAAACACAAAAGGGGATGCTGCATTTTTAACTGATTGGCTATAAGAATGTCCCACAAACCTTTAATGATCTAGCTCCCTTGTTTGGCTGTCCTAGAGGAGAGGGGGTGGTTTCCTAGCAACTGTATCTCTAGTGGGTAGGAAAAGAATGCAGTAAGGCTAGTTCTTCCCCTAAAGGCATTAAGGCTAGTTCTTCCTGAAGGTGGCTGGACATGTCTCCACCTGGCTGGCCTTCATTCAGGATTGTGCTTTAAACTTTAAACCAATACCCCAAATTCATTTGTCTCTCATTCCTCGCTTCCCATGATCATTTGAAGACCCAATGTTGATGTCCTACAGATTTACCTTTCCATAATGCAATCTGAGTACCATTACCGTATTGCTCCCAAACAAACCTTCATAAAAGCCATCAAGCGATTTAAAGTACAAAGCCCAAAGGTAAAAATCAAAATGAGTAGGGGTCCCTTCAGGGTGGATATATAGGTAGTAAGCCAAGGAGAACTATTATGCCAGGATTTAAACCATCCGTTGGAATCTTTTCTCTCAAGGGTCTCTTTCCAGGCTTTTTGTCCAGTTCCTGCAATACTATTTCCTACTCAAGCTAAGCAGGTTCCCAAGATAATAGCTAATGTCAGGGAGCCTCTTTTGACCTAGCATTTCACCTTGTTAGGTGGGATTATGGACTGAAAAATCTCTTATTCTGAAATTGCTTCAGTTCTGACAATAGGACCATTGACATCAGGGGCTAGGAAGGCTGAAATGCCAGTCAAAAGCTAGGCTACGGGGTATTATCTAATTAGTTGAAGAGACAAGGAGCCATCATATTGGCTGGACTTGTTTACTTCAGCTTCCAGCAAGTCCAGATTTCAGCTTGTAGTCCATAGCGTTACCCGAACAATCTCTCAGCCAGATGAAAATCTGCTGAGACAAATTCAGACTAGAGACAGAAGTTAAAGTTTGTCTATTAAATGGAAAAAGTGAGGAATCCCAAGACCAAGACCAAGGGAAAAACTTATCTGGGGTCTGTTTGAGCTATGCCAGATCCAGGTCCATGACTCATGATTTTAGTATGTTTAGCCTATATTATATGTCTAATAGACACTTAAAAGTGAGTATATACATGTGTGTCTTTCTGCTTCTGGGATACCTCACTCAGGATAATCTATTCTAGATCCCACTATTTACCTGCAAATTTCATTATTTCCATATTTTTAATTGCTGAGTAGTGAGGATCTTTTTATTATAAGCTAGAGCTTCGGCTCACACACCCTCTGGGGATGCTGCATTTTGAACTGATTGGCTATAGGAAGGCCCCCAAACCATTAATGGTCTAGCTTCTCTTGTTTGGCTGCCCTAGGGGAGATGGAACCATTTCCTAACAACTGTATCTCTAGTGGGCAGGGGACGGGGGGAAGAATGCAGTAAGCCTAGTTCTTCCCCTCAGGTCATTAAGGCTAGTTCTTCCCCACAAGTGGCTGGACATGACTCTATCATGCTGGACTTTATTCAGGCTTGTGCTTTAAACTTTAAACCAATACCCAAAATTCTTTGGTCTGTCAAGTTCAAGGATCTTCCCACTTTTTCTTCTAACAGGTTTAATGTGTCTGGTTTTATGTTGAGGTCTTAGATCCACTTGGTCTTTAGTTTTGTGCAGGGTGATAAATGCGGATCTATTTGCATTTTTCAACATGTAAACATCCAGTTAGACCAGCACCATTTGTTGAAGAGGCTTTCTTTTTTCCATTGCATAGTTTTGGATTCTTTGTAGGAAATCAAGTATCTGCAGATGTGTGGGTATATTTCTGGGTCTTCTATTTGATTCTGTCAGTCCATCATTCTGTTCAATGCCGGTACCATGCGGTCTTTATTACTATTGCTCTGTAGTACAGCTTCAGATCAGGGATGGCAATACCTCCAAATGATCTGTTGTATAGGATTGTTTTAGCAATTCTATTTTGTTTGTTTGTTTGTGTGTTTGTTTGTTTGTTTTTCCACATGAAATTGAGAATTGTTCTTTCAAGGTCTGTGAAGAATTGTATTGGTATTTTATGGAAATTGCATTGAATCTGTAGATTGCTTTTTTTCAGGATAGCCCTTTTCTGTTAATCCTACAGAATCATGAGCATGGGAGATCTTTCCATCTTCTGAAACCTACTTCAGTTTCTTTCTTCAGAGACTTGAAGTTTCATTCCATCAGGTCTTTCACTTGCTTGGTTAGAGTCACACCAAGGTCCTTTATGTTATTAGTGGCTATTGGGAAAGGTGTAGTGCCAGAGCCCACGAGCAGAGCCAAACAGTTCTAGAGTTGGGAGTGAGGATTGAAATTAATAAACCAACACACAACACATGGGACCCTTCTGAGAGGATCTAGTAGAAGCTAGACACCTTGCATTCATTATTCCAGACTCTTTTTAAGTCAGAGCAAAATCACCTCAGCACAATGAATGAATTTACAAGGAAGTCAAGCAAAAGTGTGACTTTGACAAAATATCCTACCTGCTGTCTCAAACAAAAGAAGACAGACTTGATAGCTTATCACTGAGTCCAGTGAAAGTCAGGATGAAAGCAGTCTTTCCTCTGAGAACAAAGTAACAAAGCAGCCTGGCAGATCAGGCTGTGGCTCTCAACAGTGAAGTTTCCCTAATTTCTTTCCGAGCCATTTTGTGTTTTGTATACAATAGGAGTATTTATTTATTTATTTATTTATTTATTTTGAGTTAATTTTGTATGCAGCCACTTTGCTGAAGGTGTTGAGGAATTCTCTGGATGAATTTTAGGGGTCACTCATGTATATTATTATATCATCTATAAATAGTGATACTTTGACTTCTTCCTTTCTGATTTGCATCCCCTTGATCTCCTTTAGTTTTCTTATTGCTCTAGCTAGGACTTCAAGTACTATGTTGAAGCGATATAGAGCCTGTGGGCAGCCTTGCCTTGTCCCTGATTTCAGTGGGATTGATTCAAGTTTCTCTCCATTTAGTTTGATGTTGGCTATAGGCTTGCTGTATGTTGTCTTTATTATGATTAGGTATGTGCCTTGTATCCCTAATATCTCTAAGACTTTAAAAATGAATTGGCACTGGGTTTTGTCAAATGATTTTTCAGCATCTAAGGAGTTGATCATGTATTTTTTCTCCTTTAGTTTGTTTACATTGTGGATTACATTGATGGATTTTTGTTTATTGACCCTCCCATACATGACTGGGATGAAGCCTACTTGGTCATATTGATGATATCTTTGATGTGTTCTTGGATTCGGGTTGTAAGTTTTTTCATTTAGTATTTTTGGCATCAATGTTCATAAGAGAGATAGGTCTTAAGTCCTCTTTTTTTGTTGGGTCTTTGTGTGGTTTAGGCATCAAGGTAATTGTGGCTTCATGGAATGAGTTTGGTAGTGTTCCTTCTGTTTGTATTTTATGGAATAGTTTGAAAAGAATTGGACTTAGCACTTCTTTGAAGGTCTGGTAGAATTCTGTCCAGAAATGGTCTGGCTCTGGTTATTTATTTATTTATTTGTTTATTTTTGTAAGGGAGACTTTTGATGACTACTTCTATTTCCTTGGGGCATTTAGGACTATTCAATCTATATATCTGATCTTGTTTTAATTTTGGTAAATGGAATCTATCAAGGAAACTGTCTATTTCATTTAGATTTTCAAATTTTGTGGCATATACTCTTTAGTAATAAGACCTAATGATTGTTTGGAGTTCCTCAGTGTCTGTTGCTATGTTTTGAATTGCTTTCTTTATTTCTACTTCATTTATTTCAGCTCTGAGTTTGATTATTTCCAATGGTCTACTCCTCTTGGGTGTATCTGGTTCTTTTTTTCCTTTGAGATTTTAGGTGTTCCCTTGAGTTGTATGTGATGTCTCAAACTTCTTTCTGGAGGCACTTAATGATATGAACTTCTCTCTTAACACTACTTTCCTTGTGTCGCATAAATTTGGGTAAGTTTTGCCTTCATTTCCATTGAATTTTAGGAAGTCTGCAATTTCTTTTTTCATTTCTTCCCTGACCAGGCTGTCATTGAGTAGAGAATTATTTAGTTTAATGTGTATGTAGGCTTTTTGTTATTTCTTTTGTTGTTGAGGCCTACTTTTAGGCCATGGTGGTCTGATATAAGGAATTATTTTGGATATAATTATTTTGAATTATAAGGATATAAGGAATTATTTTGATCTTCTTGTATCTGTTGAGGCTTGCTTTGTGTCTGACTATATGTTCAAATTTTGAGAAGGTTCTATGAGGTGCTGAAAAGAAGGTATACTCTTTTTAGTTTGGGTGAAAAGTTCTGTAGACATCTATTAGGCCCATTTAAGACCTCTGTGTCATTATTTCCCTATTTAGCTTCTGTCTAGATGATCCATCCATTGGTGAGAGTGGAGTGTTGAAATCTCCCACTATTAAGGTGATGGAATTGATATGTTATATAAACTTTATTAATGTTTCATTTAAAAAGGCACGTGGTCTTATTTGGGAGCATAGATGTTCAGGACTGTAATATCCTCCTGGTGGAGTATTTCTTTGATGAAAAGAAGTGCTCCTCATAATCTTTTTGATTCATTTTGTTTGAAAGTCTATTTTATTAGATATTAGGTTAGCTACCTCAGCTTGTTTTCTGGGTCCTTTTAAATATTGAAAAGTATTTTACCATTCATTTCCTCTGATGGAGTGTTCATCTTTGTTGCAGAGGTGTGTTACTTGGATGCAGCAGAATGTTGAATTATGTTTCCACAAACATTTTGTTAGTCTGTGTTTTTATTGGAGAGCTGACTCCATTGATATTGATAGATAATAGTCACCAATGAATTTTAGTTCCTTTTATTGTGGAGTTGGTGGTGTTACTGTGTTTCTATGCTTGTTTTCTTTTAATTTTTTTGTTGTGAAGTTACATACATCCTGTGTTTTCTTTGGTTTAGTTGCTTTTGTTGGAGTGGAGTTTTCCTTATAGTATCTTTTGTAGGGCCTGGTGGCTGTGTAGATATTGTACAAGTTTAGTTTTGTTATGGAATATTCTGTTTTCACCATCTTTGTTGGTTGTAAGCTTTGCTGGCTATATTCTGGGTTGGAATCTGGTATCTTCAAGTCTTCATGACATCTGCCCAGGCCCTTCTGGCTATCATAGTCACTGTTGAGAAGTCTGGTGTGATTCTGATAGGCCTACCTTCATATATTACTTGGCCCTTTTCCCTTGTTGCTTTTAATATTTTTCTTTGTTGTGTAGATTTAATGTTTTGACTATTATATAACATGAGGACTTTCTTTTTTGGTTTAGTCTATTTGGTGTTCTGTAGGCTTCTTGTATGTTTATGGACATCCCTTTCTTTAAGTTGGTTAAATTTTCTTCTATCATTTTCTTGAAAATATTTTCTGTAGCTCCTTCTCTCTTCTCTTCCCAATCCCATCTTCCCTTCCTCTTCTCCACCCCTCCCCCATCCCACTGATAGGGGAGGTCCATCTCTCCTTCCAACTGATCCTAGTCTATCTGTTCTCATCAGGAGTGACTGAAATGTCTTCCTCTGTAGCCTGTTAATGCTGCAACCCCTGAGAGGGAGGTGATCAAAGAGCAGACCAATCAGTTCATGTCAGAGACAGTTCTTTTTCCCTTTACTAGGGTACCCACTTGGATGCTGAGCTGCTTTGGGTTACATCTGTGCAGGAGTTCTAGGCTATCTCCATGCATGGTCCTTGTTTGAAGTATCAGTCTCAGAAAACACCCCTGTGTCTAGATTTATTGGTTCTTTTGCTCTCTGTGTAGAACTCCTGTCCCCTCCAGGTCTTTCTATCTCCCCCTTCTTTCATAAGATCCCCTGTACTCTGCCCAAAGTTTGGCTATGTGTCTTAGCATCTGCTTAGATACTCTGCATGGTAGAGTCTCTCAGAGGCCCTGTTCCCTGTCTTCCCCAACTTTTGATATCCATCCCCTTTGCCTTTCTGAATGAGGATTGAGCATCTTACCCAGAGTCCTCCTTCTTGATTAGCTTCTTTAAGTATATGGATTTTAGTATGTTTACCGTACATTTTATGTCTAATATCCCCTTATCAGTGAGTAATTACCCTGTTTGTCTTCTTGCATCTTGTGCCTGTATTTGTGCGTCTATTTGTTTGGCTGCTTTGCTTATATTTCTTTGAAAGCTTTCTTCATTTCCTCTTGTGCTCTAATAATCAGATAACCATAGATTTAAGATGATTTTTCTGTTTCCAAAGAATTAGCATATCCATTGATTTTTACCATTGCTGGTGAAGCCATGATGTCCTGAATTTTGTTGAATGTGTTCTTACATGGACCTCTAGCCATCTGCCTATCAGTAACTTTCGCTGTTTGTTACTGGAGTCTGTACTTCACTCTGGGTCCATCTGTTTCTGGTGTCTGGAGTATTCTTGAGGAAGATGAGAGAGGTTCACCAGTTTGAGAGTGGATGTTGTTTTTCAGCTGTAGCTAAGAAAAGAAGGTCACAGGCGCATGTGGACAAGCATGGTCATGTTAAGGAAAGTTAGCCTTGAGTGACATGGTGCTAGAATTTGTAGATGGCTAGAAGGGTGGAGCTTAAGTGCTGGAGACAGTGCAGGTGCTGGCACTGTTCGTGGGCACCATATGCATGCAGAAGTGTCCCGAATACCTCAGTGGCCTACAGGCCTGTCTTACTGTTCTCCTGGTATTCAGATCTGTCTGGGCTCCAGGAATTATTTGACCTGGACTCTACTGGTAGACCCACAGAACAGGGATTTCAATATTGAAAATGCTGTCCCATGGATCCCTGTTGCCCACAGTAGGGGTTTGTGGTTGTGAAGGATCTGATATCTGGCTGCTAGCTTAGACGGACCCTGGGTCTGGGTCTCTGCAAGCACTCGTTGAATTCACACTCACTTGATTGCATGCTTAGTCAGAAAGCACAGCAGTTCCCCCTATTCTCTACTTTCAGATTTGGGCCCACAGTGGCAAATGAGAGTGTAGAAGATCCATCAGCTCAGTGGTTTCCATTGTTTGGCTGCTATGCAGGGAGTCCTGTACTTTGGGTAGCTGCCTCTGCTGTCTCATTCACTGAGCATGGAGGCTCCTGCTTGGGCTAGTCGCTGCCCTGCTGCAGCCAGAGCCCTGGAACACCTGCTTGTATGGTTTCAGTCACTGATTGTGGAGACTTGAGTTCGGGGCAACCAGTGCTGCCTAAGCTAAACAGGAAGGCCATTGCTTGGGACAAAGGGAAGTGCAGGAAACTTGAATATTTGCCACTCTCAGTACCCGAAAATATCCACAAATGACTTGGATCGAAACAGACCTAGTTCACAGGTTGTTGCCTCTCACCCAGGAAGCCTCAATGTTGATGTTCTGGCTTCAGCTGCCCCTCTACTCACCAATATCAGAGTTTTGGATCCTGTGCTTCTCAGATATGGTGTTTCTGGTCGCCATCATCTTCCCGGAAAATATTTTTTAATAAAATATTAGAAGAAGATTTTCCTAACCTTAAGAAGAAGATGCCTATAAATGTACAAGAAGGTTACAGAACACCAAATAGGTTAGATCAAAAAAGAACGCTCTCCACACCCCATATAATAATAATAATAATAATAATAAATAAACATATAGAACAAAGAAAGAATAATAAAAGCTGGAGAACAGGCCAAAACATGTGGAAGCATACTTCTTAAAATTACATCTGACCTTTGGATAGAAGTCTTCTAAAAGCCAGAAGGGACAGACATATGACTTGCAGACTCTTAACAGACCACAGATGCTTGCTCAGACTAGTATACCCTACAAAATTTTCAATCACTATATTTGGAGAAAACAATATTTCGTGGAAACGTCAATTTGGAACAGTATCTATTCACAAATCCAGCCCTGCAGAAGGTGCTAGAAGGAAAACTTTTAACACACACACACACACACACACACACACACACACACACACATCTCTTCCACAAACAGAAGGGTATCTGTAATGAGAATTTCATAATTTTGGTTTCTTTAAGTAACAAAGAAATGTTATGGGAATATGTTTTTTGTGGCTAAGATTATATGAGGCTGCTTCACAGCAGGAGACTATGATTTGCCTCATGCTCTTGAAGGGCCATGGTTTTGCCAGCTGCAGATAGTTTCTGCAAGTGTAGACATTTGGAATTCTGGGAACTTTTCAGAGGATATATTGGTGCTAGAGTCCCAGAAGTTGGCAGGTTGGTTGTTGGAAGGTGGTTGCAGTTTGTTAAGTATAAGGAAAGGAGAAGAAGAAGAAGAAATTAGATATCTTGTTGGCAAAGATTAAACTTGCCCCAAGGAACTCAATGCCCATAATCAGCAAGAAGTAGTCTAGTGATAATGTTGCCTCTCTCTCCTGTATCTTTTTTTCTCTACTATCTAGTGTTATGGTTTGAAAGAGAAGACGTAAATGTGCAGAAAAAGGTGGAAGAGAGAAAGGAACCTACGAAGAAGCAAACACAGGCTACAGGTCTCAACATTTGTAAAGGAAACATTACTAAAACTTAAATCACACATCAAACTCCATGCATTAATAGTGAGAGACTTCAATACCCCACTCTTACCACTGAACAGTTCATACAGACAAGCACTAAACAGAGAAATGCTGGAGCTAACAGATGTTATATTTCAAATTGGCCTAACATATCTTCAGAACATTTCATCCAAACACAAAAGAATGTACCTTCTTCTCAGCACCTCACAGAACTTCTCCAAAACAGACCACATTCTCTCAAAGCAAGTCTCAACACATACAAGAAAATCGAAATAACAACCTGTAGCTTATCAGACAATCATGGATTAAAACTGGATTTCAACGGCAACATAAACAATGGAAAGCCTATAAACTCATGGCAATTGAGGTAATCCTGGAGATGTAAAATGGAGGTATGGGAACAGGAACTACAGATGCAAACATTACCAACTGAAAAACTCTGATTCAATTACTACTGGGCCAAAGAAGAAATAAAGAAATTAAAGACTTCCTAGAATTAAATGAAAATGAAGGCACAACATACCAAATGTGTGGGACACAGTGAAAGTGGTGCTAAGAGGAAAATTCATGGCACTAAGAGCCTTCATAAAGAAATTAGTTAGATCTCATACTAGCAATTTAAAAGCACACCTGAAAGCTCTAGAATAAAAAGAAGTAACCTCCCCCAGAGGTGTAGATCCTATTAGATACCCTGTTGTTGCCCTTTGACATGGAGATCCTGCAGTTCCTCTAAAATCCGAAACAAGACAAGGTTGCCCACTCTCATCAGTTCTAGCTGGAACAATAAGACAACTAAAGGAGATCAGGGAGATACAAATCAGAAAAGAAGTAGTCGAAATATAGCTATTTGCAGATGATTTATAGTATACATAAGTGACCTTCTATATACAAATGACAAATGGGCTGAGAAAGAAATGAGGGAAACCATACCCTTCTCAATAGTCACAAATAATATACAGTACCTTCCTGTAACTCTAACCAAGCAAGTGAAAAACCTATATGACAAGAACATCAAGTGTCTGAAGAAAGAAACTGGAAAAGATACCAGAAGACAAAAAGATCTCCCATGCTCATGGATCAGTAGGATTGACATGGTAAAAAAAAAAATGGAGGTCTTATCAAAATCCCAACACAATTCTTTAAATCTTAATTTGCTATTTATGGAAGACATTTGGTTATTCATTTATCAATCATTACTCATCTTCCTCAATGGCATATTGTCTTTTACTCAAATTCTCATTTTTTAAACTTAAACAGTATTGTTAATATGCATTTGTAGTCTTTATTTCTGTGTCAATCCCAGATTTGCTCTCTTTGCTTGCGTTCTCATTTTTGTTTTTCTTTATCCTATAAAATAAAATAAAATAAAATAAAATAAAATAAAATAAAATACATCTTTATTTAAAAGAGGAATTCATTAAAATACCAAGTAAAATGTAAGGTAGCAGAAGGCCGTGGAGAGATGAGTTTGTCAGCCTCTTCCCTATAATTTTCTCTAATGGAGCCTGCCAGGAGATACAATCACTTTGTAATTATATATACCAAACCATGTTATTTCTGTTTTGCTTTTGTCTTTGAGATTATGCCAGACCTAGCAGAACAGGGGAAATGGAAAACTTACATATGTTAATTTTCTGTATAAATATTCTTTAAATATTTTCTGCAGGGAAGGGGCATGTTGCTAGGGACTGATCCCAGGGCTTTGACCATACTGTACTGTGTAACACTGGGCTGTGTATCTAGCTCGATTTCTTTAGTTTTAAGATCTGTTATGAAGTTGGGAGTATGTGTTTGCATGTGTGTGTGTGTGTGTGTGTGTGTGTGTGTGTGTGTGTGTGTGTGTTTATGCCTGGGTTATGTGCATGTAAGTTTGGGTGCTTCCAGAAGCCAGAAGAGAGTATTGGAGTCATTGGTCCTGAAGTTACATGTGGGTGTGAGCATCCCAATATGGGTCATCTGCAAGTGCAACAAGTGCTCTTAACCATTGATCCATCTTTCCAACTCCCCATTTCTTTAGTTTTAAATGTTCACATTTAAAAATGAAGTAGCATTTATTTTCTATTTTGTGCTGTTTAGTGCTAGGTCAGTTACACTAATTTTAGTGTAGTCTTCATCACTATTTTTTTAGATCAAAACCCTAAAATTTGTGGCTGCAAAACAGCTTAGCAAGTAAAGGCACTTGCTGCTAATCCTCATGGCCTATGTTCAATCCCTAGGACCTACATGGTGGAAGGAAAAAATAAACTCTCACAAGTTGTCCTCTGATATCTGCATATGTCCCCACAGAAAATAAGTAAGTTAATGTAAACCTTTGTTTGAAAAATAGAACGAAAAACACTGTTTTCCAAAGATCACTGTTAATAAGCAACAAAGCTGGTGTGTTGTTTGAAAAACAGGTCTTTCTTTCTCTAAACTTTGTTCTTTTTGTTAAGTCATTTGACTTTGGTAAGAAGTAGCAGCAATAGGGAAGTGTTATTAGCTATTTTTAAAAACTGGTCTTTTTAGAGAATCAATTTCATGAAATCTCCAAAAAACGATCTAGAAAGACAATGTTGGGGAGGACTCTCATTCTGAGGAGCAGCACAGCAGGATTGGCACAGTGACCAGCAATCAGAACTCGCGGCCATAAAACACAAGTGGTTGTGTTTCTCAGGTGAGAGGATACCCCATGGTGGGGGATTCGATCAGCTTTAACTCACCCAGCTAAACCGCGGAAGAGATCCCCGTTCCGCCAGGCGCTTGGCCGCCAGCCCAGAGCTACCCGCCAGTGCGATCTGGTCACGGTCCCAGACTGAACTGTGGGCCCACAACACCATAGACTGGATTTCCCAGTCGAGAGATAACCCCACGGAGCAGGAAACAATTGGGACCGACCCCAGGTTACCCAGACATCCCCTGGAAAAGACTCGGGTTCCGCGGGTGCCCCAGGAGCCAGCCCGGACCCAGAGCCGGGAGGGACAAAGGCGCCTGCCTGCACAGAGCCCTGCCTGCGCGCGTGATTCGCCGCCTCAGATAGAACTGTGGGCACCAGGGCAACAGGGCACCAGACTGCGTGTCTCTGGCAGGAGGAAACACCCAGCGGAGGGGGTCAGCAGCTCTAACACTTAGGACACCCAGCACCAAAACACTTCCTGGACTCACGCAGACTCTAGTGCAGGCAGAAGTGCTGTGCTCTGCCGCCATTGTTGCGTTCCCCTGGGGCACTGGGACACACAGCTGCATCCTCGGACCTGCAGGAGCCGAAGAGCCATTACAGCAGCCCTCAGATACTGTGCCAGGGATCGGCCAGTTGTCCGTGGCTGGACTGCCAAAACTGTAGGAATCCCTGATCCTTCAGGGGAGCTGCACCCACAGCATCTGGACCAGAGCGGTGCCTACAGCCGCCATCCCAGACAGAGACACACAGCTTCTGGTCCAGAGTTAAGCACCCAGCCTCCAGACCAGAGCAGTGCCCCCAGGCGCCAACTCACCTAGGTGCACATTCTCCAGGTCCAGAGCAGAGCAATCAGCCTTTGGCCCAGAGACTTGCTGAGTGCACCTACCACTTTCTCAGACAGAACTGTGCGCCCCAGGATAACAGACTGAGTTTCCCTGTTGGGAGAAAACCCCATAGCTAGGGAATCAGCAGTTTCTTCAAGAGGACTGTACATGGAAATTTAGTGAGCAGCAGCACACTAAATTTATAACAAGAAACCCAAGCAGTGGGGCAGCGGTCTTGAGAAATTTTATGGGTAAGAGGAGATCCCCCCCTGCCTAACATAGACCACAGCTACTACTCAGGGCTATAAACCTGAGGTGAGCAGTGGCAACTCCAGAGAAACACTGGCCATACAGTGACCATAACCAAAAAGCAGAGAAGGACTCCTTCAGGAAAAATCATCTTCCGGCCAAGGGGATACTCCCTACCTCAGGACTCCAGGAAGCACAGAAACTAACAGCCAAAACCTAAATCAGCCCAATGGGTAGAGGTCAGCGTAAAGGCTCAACCAACAAAAGACAGAGCAATATGGCATCTCCAGAACCCAGCCATCCAGGGGCGAACAGCCTTGAACAATGCAGCATAATAGAAAATCAAGAAGATGACCTTACATCTATGTTGATGAAGAGAATAATAGAGGAAACAGATAAAATACGTAAAGAATTAGAGGAAGATAAAACCAAACAGATCATGGCTATCCGTAAAGAAATGGAGGAAGATAAAGACAAGCAAATTAGGGCCATCCGTGAAGAAATACGGGAAGATGCAGCCAAACAGCTTGTGGCCTTCAGAGAAGAAATAATTAAATCACTGAAAGAAATAAAAGAGACAGAGTTGAAGGAACTAAAAGAAAAAGAGGAAAATACAATTAGACAGGTGAAGGAAGTAAACAAAACAACTCAAGACCTGAAGATAGAACTAGAAAAATTAAAGAAAACACAAATGGAGGAAATAATGGAGAGGAAAAATTTAGGGAAGAAAACAGGAACTACAGAGGTAAGCATAACCAACAGAATACAAGAAATGGAAGAAAGAATCTCAGGTGTAGAAGATACAATGGAAGAAATCGATGTATCTGTCAAAGAAAATGTTAAATCCAAAAAATTCCTGACAGAGACCGTCCAAGAAATCCAAGACAATATGAAAAGACAAAACCTAAGAATAATAGGAATAGAGGAAAAAGAAGGCTCCCTTCTCCAAGGCCCAGAAAATATTTTCAACAAAATCATTGAAGAAAATTTCCCCAAGTTAAAGGAGAAGCCAATAAGGATACATGAGGCTTACAGAACACCCAACAAATTTGACCAGAAAAGAAAATCCTCCCGCCACATAATAATCAAAACAGGAAGTATACAGAACAAAGAAAAAATACTAAAAGCTGCAAGGGAAAAAGGCCAAGTAACATATAATGGCAAACCCATTAGAATCACACCTGACTTTTCAACAGAAACTATGAAAGCCAGAAGGGCCTGGACAGATATCATGCAGACCCTAAGAGAACACAGATGTCAACCCAGGCTACTATACCCTGCAAAACTCTGAGTCCTCATAGACGGAGAAAACAAGATATTCAATGACAAAAACAAATTTCAACAATACCTACACACAAATCCAGCATTACAGAAGACACTGGAAGGGAAAATACAACCCAAGAAAATTAGCTTCTGTCAAGAAAACACAGGAAATAATTAACCTTACTACAGCAAAACAAAAAGCAACCAAGCACACAAACTTATGAACACAGCCAACATCAAAATCAAAGGATCTAACAGCCACTGGTCATTAATCTCTCTCAACATCAATGGACTCAACTCTCCAGTAAAAAGACACAGATTAACAGAATGGATACGTAAACAAAACCCAGCAATCTGTTGCATACAAAAAACACACCTAAGACACAAAGATAGACATTACCTGAGGGTAAAAGGTTGGAAGATGACTTTCCAAGCAAATGGACCCAAGAAACAAGCAGGAGTAGCCATTCTAATATCTGATAAAATAGACTTTCAACCAAAATTAATAAAAAGAGATGAGGAAGGACACTTCATACTCATCAAGGGAAAATTCCACCAGGAAGACATCACAATCCTGAATATCTATGCCCCAAATACAAGAGCACCCACATTTGTAAAAGAAACATTGATAAAATTTAAACCACATATAGATCCCCACACATTAATAGTGGGAGACTTCAACACCCCACTCTCAACAAAGGACAGGTCAACAAAACAGAAATTAAACAAAGAAACAATATCTCTGACAGAGGTCATGAATCAAATGGACCTCACAGACATCTACAGAACTTTACACCCAAACACAAAATAATTTACCTTCTTCTCAGCACCTCATGGAACCTTCTCCAAAATAGACCATATAGTTGGTCACAAAGCAAGCCTCAACAGATACAAGAAGACTGAAATAATCCCTTGTATCCTGTCTGATCACCATGGAATAAAGGTGGACTTCAACAACAACAGAAATAGCAAAAAGCCTACACACTCATGGAAACTGAACAACTTGTTACTAAATGACAGCTGGGTCAGGGAAGAAATAAAGAAAGAAATTAAAGCCTTTCTAGAACTCAATGAAAATGAAGACACAACATACCCTAACTTGTGGGACACAATGAAAGCAGTGCTAAGAGGAAAGTTCATAGCACTAAGTGCCTTCAAGAAGAAATTCGAGATAGCTCATTCAAGCAACTTAATGGCCCACTTAAAAACCCTAGAAAAAGAAGAAGCAGACACACCAAAAAGGAGTAGACGGCTGGAAATAATCAAACTCAGGGCTGAAATCAATCAATTAGAAACAAATAAAACAATTCAAAGAATCAATGAAACCAAGAGCTGGTTCTTTGAGAAAATCAACAAGATAGACAAACCCTTAGCCAAGCTAACTAAAAGGCAGAGAGACACCACCCAAATCAACAAAATCAGAAATGAAAGGGGGGACATAAACTACAGACACTGAGGAAATCCAAACAATCATTAGGACTTACTTCAAAAGTCTATATGCCACAAAATTTGAAAATCTAAATGAAATGGACAATTTTCTTGATCGATTTGACTCACCAAAGCTGAATCAGGACCAGGTAAATCAACTAAATAGTCCTATATCCCCCAAAGAAATAGAAGCAGTCATCAAAAGTCTCCCATCCAAAAAAAGCCCAGGACCAGATGGCTTCAGCGCAGAATTCTACCAGACCTTCAAAGAAGAGCAAACTCCAATTCTCTTCAAACTATTCCACAAAATAGAAACAGAAGGAACATTACCAAACTCATTCTATGAAGCCACAATCACCTTGGTACCTAAACCTCACAAAGACTCAACAAAGAAAGAGAATTTCAGGCCAATCTCCCTTATGAACATTGATGCAAAAATACTTAACAAAATACTTGCAAACCGGATCCAAGAACACATCAAAGATATTATCCACTATGACCAAGTAGGCTTCATCCCAGGTATGCAGGGGTGGTTCAATATACGGAAATCCATCAATGTGATCCACCATATTAACAAACTGAAAGAAAAAAACCACATGATAATCTCCCTAGATGCTGAAAAAGCATTTGACAAAATCCAACATCCATTCATGTTTAAAGTACTGGAGAGATCAGGGATACAAGGCACATATCTAAACATAGTAAAGGCGATATACAGCAAGCCTATAGCCAACATCAAACTGAACGGAGAGAAACTTAAAGCAATCCCTCTGAAAGCAGGGACAAGACAAGGCTGCCCACTGTCTCCATACCTCTTCAACATAGTGCTCGAAGTCCTTGCTAGAGCAATAAGACAGTCGAAGGAGATCAAGGGGATACAGATGGGAAAGGAAGAAGTCAAATTATCACTATTTGCAGATGATATGATAGTATATATGAGTGACCCCAAAAACTCTACCAGGGAACTCCTACAGCTGATGAACACCTTCAGCAAGGTCGCCAGATACAAAATTAACTCAAAAAAACAGTAGCACGCCTGTATACAAAAGACAAAAGGGCTGAGAAAGAAATTAGAGAAACAACACCATTCACAATAGCCACAAATGACATAAAGTACCTTGGCGTAACCCTAACCAAGGAAGTCAAAGACTTGTATGAAAAAAATTTCAAGTCTCTGAAGAAAGAATTAGAGGAAGATATGAGAAGATGGAAAGATCTCCCATGCTCATGGCTTGGCAGGATTAACATAGTAAAAATGGACATCTTACCAAAAGTAATCTACAGATTTAATGCAATTCCCATCAAATTGCCAACACAATTCTTTACAGACCTGGAAAGAAAAATTCTCAACTTCGTATGGAATAACAAGAAACCGAGAATTGCTAAAACAATCCTCTACAATAAAAGATCTTCTGGAGGTATCTCCATCCCTGATCTCAAGCTGTACTATAGAGCAACAGTTATAAAAACTGCATGGTACTGGCATAGAAACAGAATGGTGGATCAATGGAATCGAACAGAAGACCCAGAAATAAACCCACACACTTACGCACACCTGATTTTTGACAAAGATGCCAAAACCATACAATGGAAAAAAGATAGCATCTTTAACAAATGGTGCTGGTCCAACTGGATGTCTACATGTAGAAAAATGAAAATAGATCCATACTTATCACCCTGCACAAAAGTGAAGTCCAAGTGGATCAAAGACCTCAACATAAAACCAGACACATTAAATCGGCTAGAAAAAAAAGTGGGTAATACCCTAGAGCTCATTGGTACAGGAGAAAACTTCCTGAACAGAACACCAATAGCACAGGCTCTAAGAGCAACAATCAATAAATGGGACCTCATGAAATTGAAAAGCTTCTGTAAAGCAAAGGACACCGTCATCAAAACAAAGTGACTGCCTACAGATTGGGAAAGAATCATCACCAACCCTCTATCTGACAGAGGACTCATATCCAATATATATAAAGAACTAAACAAGCTGAAAAACAACAAACCAAGTAATCCACTTAAAAAATGGGGAACAGAGCTAAAGAGAGAATTCTCTGCAGAGGAATATCGAATGGCAGAGAAGCACTTAAAGAAATGCTCAACCTCATTAGCCATTAGGGAAATGCAAATCAAAACAACCCTGAGATTTCACCTTACACCCATCAGAATGGCCAAGATGAAAATCTCAAGGGACAACACATGCTGGAGAGGTTGTGGAGAAAGGGGAACCCTTCTCCACTGCTGGTGGGAATGTAAACTGGTACAACCACTCTGGAAATCAATCTGGCGCTTTCTGAGACAACTAGGAATAGCGCTTCCTCAAGATCCAGCCATACCACTCCTAGGCATTTACCCAAAAGAGGCGCAAGTACACAACAAGGACATTTGTTCAACCATGTTTGTAGCAGCTTTATTTGTAATATCCAGAAGCTGGAAACAACCCAGATGCCCCTCAACTGAAGAATGGATGCAGAAACTGTGGTACATCTATACAATGGAGTATTACTCAGCAATGAAAAATAAGGAAATCATGAAATTTGCAGGTAAATGGTGGGACCTGGAAAGGATCATCCTGAGTGAGTTGACCCAGAAGCAAAAAGACACTCACGGTATATACTCACTCATATAAACATACAATATAGAATAAACCCACTAAAAGCTGTACATCTAAACAAACTAAGCAAAAGAGAGGACCCTAACTAAAATGTTCAATCCCCATCCTGAAAGGCAAAGAGGATGGACATCAGAAGAAAACGAAAATAGGAAACAACCTCGGAACCCGCTACAGAGGGCCTCTGAAAGCCAGAAGAAAACAGGAAACAACCTTGAAACCTGCCACAGAGGGCCTCTGAAAGCTTCTGCAGTATAGACTGTCAAAGCAGAGGCTGAGCCTGATGGCCAACTGATGGGCAGAGTGAATGGAATTTTATGTAAGAAGTGGGAAATAGTAAGAGCTGGAGGGAACGGGAACTCCACAAGCAGAGCAACAGAACAAGATAATTTGAACACAGGGAACTTCCCAGAGACTCATACTCCAACCAAGGTCTATTTGTGGAGATGACCTGGAACCCCTGCACAGGTGTAGCCCATGGCAGTTCAGTGTCCAAGTGGGTTACATAGTAATGGGAAGAGGGACTGCCTCTGACATAATCTGATTGGCCTGCTCGTTGATCACTTCCCCCTGAGGGGGGAGCAGCCTTACCAGGCCACAGTAGAGGACAATGAAGCCACGTTTGATGAGAACTGATAGACTAAGATCAGAAAGAAGGAGAGGAGGACCTCCCCTATCAGTGGACTTGGGGAGTGGCATGCATGCAGAAAGGGGAGGGAGGGTGGGATCGGCAGGGGAGGAGGGAGGGGCTTATGGGGGGATACAAAATGAATAAAGTGTAATTAATAAAAAAAATAAAAGATTAAAAAAAAAGAAGTAGCAGCAATAAATAGAGCTACTTTCCCAAGTATGTTCTCCAGTTAGCATCTTTTATAACCTCCCATGAGATAATTAATTTTCAGGTTAACAGTTCTTTGTGTGTGGCTTACTCGTAAGTACTCTGGCTTCAGTCCTAAAAAAAAAAAAAAGATATACTAAACTAAACTCAGTTTCTCCTATGCTTTCACTAATCAATACAGAAGATTTCTGGCATTACACATTTGGCAAATTTCCCCATACATCAAATATCAGAAACTCTCTAGCAGACACTACATAGGCATGACTTAATTCAGTCATTTATGTCAAATCATACAGTTTAAGTGTTCAGTCCTCAAGACTGCCTCCCACTTTAAATGCTAGTCATAGAACCTGACTGTATTATCACTTATGTTTCTGACTTATGGCTTGTAACCATGGCTCCCACAACTTCGTCCATGTGTTAGAGTAGCTCCCAGAACTCAGAAATATTTACCTTATTGGTTTACTGTAGCAGATACTACAAAGTGGGCAGGGGAACCAAAGTGAAGTAAAGCACAGAGCAAGGGACAAGGGGCTCCCTCTTTAGCACTCCATTCTCCAGGAGCCTAAACGGATTCAGTTGACTAGAAGTTTTTGAAATCCTCTCCTTGTGAGTTCATGGAGGCTTCAACTACTGAGATGTGAGTGATGCTGAAGACTGACTTCTGGGCTAAATCAATGTTTCACCATTGATCTGCATCTTCAGTTCCATTTCTTTAGACAAATTCAAATGATTAGTTTTATTATGTGTCATTGGTGATCATTTGAAACATTAGCTCTTCTTCCCAAATCAGGGGCTAATCCTGATCCTCTGATCCTGCAGTAGTCTTTCTGGTGACCAGTCCCCATTCTGAAGCTACTTAGGAATTGCCAGCCAGCAGACACCATTAGCCCTCAAAAGACACTATTCCCTGAAAGATTGCCAGGGGTTAGGAGTTTTACAACAGTAAAATTTTAAATATCCTCTTATATTAATATGAAAGACTTGGAACCGGCTGTTATTAAAAAGCAAAGCAAAGAAAAACTCTAAATTTTCCTAGTATATGGCTACTCAATAAATTTATGCACATTTTATTTACTTTTACAACATAGCCACAATTCAAATTTACCACTGAACATTCATAATCATTATTAACATCATTGCAGCAATAATAATTTTGTGTAGTTCTTATATAACATGATGCACATACAGACTAAACACAATTGCACATAAAATATAAATAAATAAATCATAGAAAAAGAGCAGTTCAAGGTCATGCTTGACTACATAGCAAGAGTAAGGTCACCGTGGGCTTCATGACACTGTCTTGGAAAGCAGAATAACATTCATACAGTAAACAGTGAATACCCCTATTTGTAGCAACCTATGTTAGACATAGGCCATTATCATTATCCTTGAATTTTAGTTACCTTCCTTCCAACTATGTCCTTTGAAATTTATTTCTGGTTGTCAAGTCTTTTTACTTAGTAATTTATATAGCTAAACAACATATTGTTTCTTTGGCATGTTTTTGAAATTTATATAAATGTATCTTGCAACTTGCCTTTTGCCTCTGCAATTTATATCCCTTGTAGAATTGTCACGGGAATGACACTGAAAATTATTAAGGTACGACTTAATACATTTTGCTAGTTTAACACTTTCCTCCTAAATATCCTGCCCATCTTTTTGCTAGATTTAGTCTGAAATATAAATTATATTTATGTTAATCTAAATGTTTTTTTTAATTTAATGTTATTTATATATTTATTTATTACAAATTATTCATTTTGTATTTCTGCTGCAGCCCCCTCCACTGACTCCTCCCAGCCCAACCCACCCCCTCTTCTCCTATGCCCTTTCCCACGTCTCCTGATAGGGGCGAACCTCCTCTCCTATCTGACCCTAGCTTATCAGGTTTCATTAAGGCTGGCTGCATCATCTTCCTCTGTGGCCTGACAAGGCTGTACCCCCCAGGGGGAGGTGATCAAAGAGGTGGCCACTAAGTTCATGTCAGAGACAGCACCTGTACCCCTTACTAGGGAACCCACCTGGAAACTGAGCAGCCAGTGGACGTCCTTTCAACAAGGGGGTCAAAGTCCTCTCCATGCACTGTCCTTAGTTGGAGTATTAGTCCCTGCAGGCCACTGTATGCCCAGGCATTCTGGTTCTGTTATTCTCCTGTCCCTTCCAGATCTTTCTCTCTTCCTCTTCTTCCATAAGGATTCTGTCACTCTGCTCAAAGTTTAGCTATGAGTCTCAGTACCAGCTTTGATATCCTGGTGGGTAGATTCAGAGGTCCTCTGTGGAAGGCTCCTGTCCTGTTCGTTGTCTTCTCCTACTTCTGATGTCTATCCTATTTGCCCTTCTGAATGAGGATTAAGCATCTTCCTTAGGGTTCTCATTGTTGTTTAACTTTTTAAGGCTACAGACTTTAGTATGTTTATAGTATATTATATGCTACTATCCACTTACAAGTAAGCATATATCATATGTGTCTTTCAGCTTTTGGGTTACCTCATTCAGGATGATCTTTTCTAGTTGCCACCATTTGTCTGTAAATTTCATGATTTCCTTGTTTTTAATTGCTGAGTAGTATTTCACTGTGTTAATGTACCACACATTTCTGCATCCATTCCTCAGTTGAGGGACATCTAAGTTTTTTTCCAGATTCTGGCTATCACAAATAGAGCTGCTACGGACATGGTAGAGCAAATGTCCTTATTCAATGGTTGGGCGTCTTTTGGGTAAATGTCTAGGAGTGCTATAAGTGGATCTTGAGGTAGTACTATTCCTAATTGTCTGAGAAAGCACCAGATTGATTTCTAAAGTGGTTGTACAAGGTTACATTCCCAACAGCAATGGATGAGGGTTTCCCTTTCTCCGCATCCTCTCCAGCATGCATCATCCCTTGAGTTTTTGATCTTAGCCATTCTGATAGGTGTGAGGTGAAATCTCGGGATCGTTTTGATTTGCATTTCCCAAATGACTAAGGATGTTGAACATTTCCTTAAGTGCTTCTTCTGCCATTCCATATTTCTCTATTGAGAATTCTCTGTGTAGTGTGGTACCCCATTTTTAATTTGATTAATTAGTTAGAATTAATTAATTAGAATCTTCAATTCTTTATATATTCTGGATGTTAGTACTCTTTCAGATGTAGGATTGGTGAAGATATTTTCCCAGTCTGTAGGCTGTCGTTTTCTTCTTATGACAGTGTCGTTTGCTTTATAGAAACTTTTAAGCTTCATGAGGTCCCATTTACGAATTGTTAATCTTAGAGTCTGTGTAGTTGGTGTTGGGTTCTTAGTTGATTCAGTTTGGTAGTTGTCTTCTCTGCCAGTAAGGTCAAGACTCTTCCCCACTTTTTCTTCTAATAGATTTACTGTGTATTATTTTATGTTGAGGTCTTTGATCCACTTGCACTTTTACTTTATGCAGGGTGATAAATATGGATCTATTTGCATTTTTCTACATGTAGACATCCAGTTAGACAAGCACCATTTGTTGAAGATGCTGTCTTTTTTCCATTGTACAGTTTGCTTTCTTTGTAAAAACCAAGTATCTGTAGGTATGTGGGTTTATTTCTGGCTCTTTGATTCAATTCTTTTGATCCATGAGTCTGTTTCTATGTCAGTCCCATGCCATTTTTATTACTGTTGCTCTATAATACAGCTTGAGGACTGGGATGGAGACACCTCCAGATGACCTTTATTGTACAGGATTGTTTTTAACATTTCTGTTTTTTATTGTTGTTGTTGTTGTTTGTTTCTTAATATGAATGTGACAATTGTTCTTTGAAGTCTGTAAAAAATTGTGTTGGTATTCTGATGGGAATTGCATTGAATCTGTAGATTGCTTTTGGTAGGATAGCCATTTTCACTATGTTAACTTTACCAATCTATGAGCATGGGATATATTTCTACCTTCTGATATCTTCTTCAATTTCCTTCTTCAGAGCCCTGAAGTTTTTTCATATCGGACTTTCACTTGCTTGGCTGGAGTTACACCAAGGTACTTTATGTTATTCGTGGCTATTGTGAAGGGTGATGTTTGACTAATTCCTTTCTCAGCCCATTAATCTTTTGTATACAGGAGGCCTTCAGAATTTTTTGAGTTAATTTTGTATCCAGCCACTTTGCTGAAGGTGTTTATCAGATGAAGGAGTTCTCTGGTTGAATTTTTGGCGTCACTGATGTATTCTATCATATCATCTGCAAGTGGTGATACTTCTTCCTTTCAGATTTGTATCCCTTTGATCTTCAATTATCTTATTGCTCTAGTTATGATTTCAAGCACTATATTAAAGATATATATAGAGAGTGGGTAGCCTTGCCTGATTTCAGTATAATTGATTTAAGTTTCTCTCCATTTAGTTTGATGGTGGCTATTGGCTCACTGTATATTGCTTTTGCTATGTTTAGGTATAACTTGTATCCATGAGCTCTCCCAAACTTTAAACATGAATGGATGTTGTATTTTGCCAAATGGCTTTTTGACATCTAAGGATATGATCATGTGGCTTTTTTTGTCTTTCAGTTTGTTTATATGGTCAAATACATTGATGGATTTTTGTATGTTCAACCACCCCTGCATGCCTGGGATAAAGCCTACTGGGCTGTGTTCGATGATATCTTTAATGTGTTCTTGGATTTGTTTTGCATGTATTTTATTGAATATTTTAAAATCAATGCTAATAAGAGAAATAGGTCTGAGGATCTCTTTCTTTGTAGGGTCTTATTATGGTTTAGGTATCAATGTGACTGTGGCCTTATAGAATAAGTTTAGTAATGTTTCTTCTGTTTCTATTTTTTGGAATAATTTGTAGAAAGTTGGTATTAGCTCTTCTTTGATGGTCTGGTAGAATTCTGCATTGAATCCTTCTGGTCCCAGGGTTTTGTTGGATGGGAGAATTTTTATGACAGCTTCTATTTCTTTAGGGGATTTAGGACTATTCAATTTACTTACCTGATGTTGATTCAGCTTTGGTGAGTGGAATCTAGAAAGAAAATTTTTAATTTTGAAGATAGTGGTGACCAGCGGGCACCTTATCTGAGGGACACAATATCTGAAACTCTGAAATTGGTGAGTGGAGGAGTAGCAGAAGCCAGGACATTAACATTGAGGCTTCCTGGACAAGAGGACAAAACCTGTAAACTGGGACAGTTTGGATCCATGTCACCTGTGGACGTCTCTAGGATTGAGAGTGGCAAATATTCAACCTCCCTGCCCTTCGTCTTGCCCCAAGCACTGGCCTCCCTGCACAGCAGAGGCGGCAGTGGTTGCCCCAAACACGAGCTTCCACAATCTGTGACTGAAACAGCACAGACAGACCTCCAAGGGCTGTGGCCGACAGGGAGGGGTGGCAGCTAGTTCAAGCAGCAGCCTCCATGCTTGGTCACTGAGACAGCAGAGGCACCTACCCCAAGTACATACCTTCCTGCCCAGCAGCCAAACAGTGGACCCCACTAAGCTGATGGATCTCTTATACTCTCATTTGCCCCTGTGTGCCAAAATACGAGTGTAGAGAACAGAAGAAACCCCTGTGCTTTCTGATTAGGCCTGCCAGCTAGTGATTGCACCTTTAAGTGAGTCCATGCATAGCCTCAGATCCAGGGTCCCTTTACACTAGCAGCCAGACATTTGATCTCTACCACCAACACCTATACTATGGGCAACATAGGGATCCTTGGGACAACATACTCAACATTGAAGATCCTGTTCTGTAGGTCTATCAGTGGAGGTCAAGAAAACAATTCCTGGAGCCCAGACAGACCTGAATACCAGGAGGACAGTAAGACAGGCTTGTAAGTCACAAGCACCTGCATATTGCACCTTCAATCAGTGCCAGCAACTACACCACTTCCTGCACTTAAACTCCAACCTTCCAGGCATCTACATGCTTTAGCACCCTGTCCCTCAACACATAGTTCCATGCACACACCTGTGCTTGCACACCTGCACCTGTGACCTTCCTTCCTTACCTATAACTGAAACACCAACATCATCTCTCAAACCGGAGGACATCTCTCATCTTTCAGAAGAATACTCCAGACCACTAGACAGACCCAGTATGTAGAACAGACTCCAGGAACAAACAGCGAATAAACAGATGGCTAGAGGTCACTATAAGAACACATCCAACAAAAACCAGATCATTGCTTCTTTCACCAGCCATGCCAAAAATTAAGGGATATGCTAATTCATTGGAAACTCAGGAAAATGATCTCAAATATATGCTTATCCAGTTCTTAAAGACACAAAAAGAAAAAATGAACAAAACTCTTAAAGACATACAGGCAAATAAAGGCACAGGTAGAGGTACAATTAGAGGCATAAAGAGAGGAAATGAACAAATCTTTCAAAACAAAAACAGCAAATACAACCAAACAAATAGGGGCACAAGTAGAGCCTCAAGTAGTGGCATGTAGAGAGGAAATGAACAAAAAAAAGAGATGCCATCATAGAAAGAAAGGAATCCACATTCAAAAAACATGAAGGAAATGGTGCAAGACATAAAAACAGAATTAGAAACTATAAAGAAAACACAGAGATAACTTAGGAGTTGGGGATCTTAGAGAAAATACCAGGAACCACAAAGTTAAGCATCACCAACAGAAAACAAGAGATGGAAGAGAGAATCTTAGGTGCTGAAGATACACTTACAGAAATGGATACATCTCTCAAAGAAAAATTAAAATTGGAAAAGTTCCAAACATGAAATATCCAAGAAATCAATGAAACCATGAAAAGACAAAAATCTAAGAATAATAGGAATAGATGAAAAAGAAGATTCCAAACACCAAGGTCCAGAAAATATTTTCAAGAAACTCATAGAAGAAAATTTTCCCCAATTTAAAGAAAGAGATGTCCATAAACATACAAAAGGCTTACAGAACACCAAATAGACTAGACCAGAAAAGAAACTCTTCATGTCACATAATAGCCAAAATATTATATCTACAAAACAAAGAAAAAATATTAAAAGTAGCAAGGGAAAAAGGCCAAGTAACATATAAATATAGACCTATCAAAATCACACCAGACTTCTCAACAGAAACTATGAAAGCCAGAAGGACCTGGCCAGAAGTCAAGTAGACTCTAAGAGATCACAGATACCAACCCAGACTACTATACCCAGTAAAGTTTTCAATCAACATAGATGGAGGAAACAAAATATTCCATGAAAAACTAAACTTATCCAATATCTACACAGCAACCTAGCCCTACAGAAGTTACTAGACAGAAAACTTCAATCTATCAAAATCAACTACACCCAAGAAAACACAGGATATAGATAACTTCACAACAAAAAATAAATGAAAGAAAACAAGCATTGAACACAGTAACACCACTAACTCCACAATAAAGGATATAACATTCATTGGTAACTATTATCTATCAATATCAACAGACTCAACTCTCCAATAAAAAGACACAGACTAACAGAATGGTTGCAGAAACAGGATCCAACATTCTGCTGCATCCAAGAAACACACCTCTGCATCAGAAGAAATGGCTGGAAAAATATTTTTCAAGCAAACTGACCCAGAACACAAGCTGGAGTAACTATCTTAATATCCAATAATATAGACTTTCACCCAAAATTAATCAAATAAGATGAGGAGGGGCGCTTCATGAGGCTGCCCACTCTCTCCGTATCTCTATAACATAGTACTTGAACTCCTATCAAGAGCAGTAAGACAACTATAGGAAATCAAGAGGATATAAATCGGAAAGAAAGAAGTCAGAATATCACCCTTTGCAGGTGATATGATAGTAAACATGAGTGACCCCCAAAATTCAACCAGAGAACTCCTTCTGCTGAATAACACTTTCAGTAAAGTGGCTGGATGAAAAAAATTAACTAAAAAACATCAGTAGCCCTCCTGTATATTGAAATTAAGCTAACTACACTCTTCACAATAGCCACTAATAACCTAAAATACCTTGGTGTAACTCTAACCAAGCAAATGAAAGAGCAGTTTGGCAAAAGCTTCAAGTCTCTGAAGAAAGAAATTGAAGAAGCTATCAGAAGATAGAAAGATCTGCCATGCTCATGGATTGGTAGGATTAACATAGTGAAAATGGCCATCTTGCCAAAAGCAATCTACAGATTCAATGCAATTCCCATCAAAATACCAACACAATTCTTTACAGAACTTGAAAAAACAATTCTCAACATCATATGGAAAAAAGAAATCTAGAATTGCTAAAAGAGTCTTGTATAATCATAGTCCATTTGGATGTATCCCCACCCCTCATCTCAAGTTGTCCTACAGAGCACTAGTAATAAAAATTGCATGGTACTGGCATAGAAATAGAATGGTAGATCAATGGAATCAAATAGAAGACCCAGAAATAAACCCACACACCGTTGGACACCTGATTTTTGACAAAGAAGTCAAACCATACAATGGAAGAAAGACTACATCTTCAACAAATATTGCTAGTCTAACTGGTTGTCTACATGGTGGAAAATGCATATAGGTTCATATTTATCACCCTGCACAAAAGTAAAGTACAAGTGGATCAGAGACCTTAACATAAAACCACACACACTAAATCTGCTAAAAGAAAAATTGCAGAAGAACCTTGGACTCAATGGCATAGGAGACAACTTCCTGATCAGAACAACAACTGCACAGGCTCTAAGATCAAGAATCAATAAAGGGGACCTCATGAAACTGAAAAGCTTCTGTAAAGCAAAGAACACTGTTGTCAGAACAAAACGACAGCGTACAGACTGAGAAACAACCCTGTATCTGACAGAAGGCTAATATTCATAATATATAAAGAACTAAATATGTTAAACAGCAGCAAATAATGTAATCCAATTAAAAAATAGGGTACAGACCTAAACAGAGAATTCTCAATAGAGGAAAGTGCAAATGGCAGAGAAACACTTTAGGACATGCTTAATGTCCTTAGTCATCAGGAAAATGCAAATTAAAACAACCCAAAAATTTCACCTCACACCTCTCAGAATGGCTAAGATCAAAAACTCAAGTGACAATGCATCCTGGGAAGGATGTGGAGAAAGGGGAACCCTCATCCTTTGCTGATGAGGGAATATAAACTTGAACAACCATTCAGGAAATCAATGTGGTGCTTTCTCAAAAAATTAGGAATAGTGCTACCTCAACATCCAGCAGTACCACTCCTAGGCATATATCCAAAAGACGCTCAAATATACAACAAGGACATTTGCTCAACCATGTTCATAGCAGCTTTATTCATAATAGCTGGAATCTGGAAACAACCCAGATGTCCCTCAACTAAGAAATGGATTCAGAAATTGTAGTACATTTACACAATGAAATACTACTCAGCAATTAAAAACAAGAAATAATGAAATTTGGAGGCAAATTGTAGGAACTAGAAAAGATCATCCTGAGTGAGCTATCCCAGAAGCAGAAAGACTCACAAGGCATATACTCACTTTTAAGTGGATATTAGACATATGATTTAGTATAAGCATACTAACTAAAATCTGTATACCTAAAGAACCTAAGCAAGAAGGGGATCCTAGGTAAGATGATCAATCCTCACTCAGATAGGCAAATGGAATGAACATTGGAAGACTCAGAAAATAGGGAACAGGACAGGAGCCTACCATAGATTGCCTCTGAATGACTCTACCCAGCAGGGTATCAAAGCAGATGCTGAGACTCATAGCCAAACTTAGGGCAAAGTTCAGGAAATCTTATGAAAAAAGGGGGAGAAAGAAAGACCTAGAGGGGACAGGAGCTTCACAAGGAGAGCAACAGAACCAAAAAGTCTGGGCCCAGAGTTCTTTTCTGAGACAGATACTCCAACCAAGGACCATTCATGGAGATAACCTAGAACTCCTGCACAGATGAAATCCATGGAAGCTCAGTCTCCATGTGGATATCCTAGGAAGGGAAACAGGGGTTATCTCTGACATAAACTTAGTGGCTGGCTCTTTCGATCACCTCCCCTTGATGGTGTTGCAACCTTGCCTGTCCACAGAGGAATACAATACACCCAGTCCTGGTGAGATCTGGTAGGCTAGGATTAGAGAAAAGGGGAGGAGGACCTCCCTTTTCAGTTGACTTGGGGTGGGTCCAGGAAGAGATGAGGCAGGAAGGGCGAGATTGGTACGGAATGAGGAAGGGTGCTATAGCTGTGATACAAAGTAAATAATCTGTATTTAGTAAAAAAAAAATCAATAAATTTTTAAAAATTATAAAAAAGAGATTCAAATATTAGGACAGTGGTGTTTAGAAAGGTAGAGTGAGTGAGACCAAGAAGACATTAAAGAGAATATTAATAATGTACATAATATTTTATTTCCTTTTGAAGCAGATATGAAGAAATATTAACATAGTAATTGTATGAGTCATTATGTTATTATTCTTTGTGGATTTTGAAACAGTCTGTAATTTGGAAAGTAAAACATGATATTTACTGATTGCTCAAGATAAATCACTTTTATGATGAATGTCCTCAGAATCCATTATTGCTAAATTGGGTGGTGTAAAGTGGCGGCTGCATGCCAAATCCAAACTTCAGATAGACTGATTCTTTGTGCTGTTAAAAAAGGGACCTGCAATGCCAATTATGGTGCTTTTGAATCTGGTTTTCTAAATTCAGTTTAAATAATCTGGGATGGAGATGTCATTCAGACATTTTAATTGAAGTGACCCCTTAGGTTTGGTCGTCAACACTGCAACAAGAACAAAAAAAATCTGACAATGGCAAATATCTGAGTAAATTTCTAAGTGATGATACAGTAGCTGTCTCTTTGCTTTTTAACTGTTTATTCTGACAACTTTCAAAATTTTTTGAAGATAGATGAAAATAAACTGTAAGATACCAATCAAGTACGTTCAACAATTATAGGTTCATGATGATGGTTTTATATTTGTAAGATTTTTATGAAAATATTTTATATATTCATTTACTTATTAAGTGCTTGAGAAGGAATCCGGGGCCCTGTTGATGCTAAGCATATGTTGCAGCCCTGAGCTATAGCCACTAAAAGACATTTACCTTTGTGAAGCTGGTGCTAGAAACCAAGGCGTCTATGTTAGGAAGTGCTCTACCATTATATTCCATTTCAGCCCTAAGGTTTATTTTGTACTTACTAAACAATTATTGTATGTATTTATCAAAGACCACATGTTGCTTTGAAATAGTCTACATTGCAGTATTGCTGGATGGAAGGAATAAACACATTCATTACCTCACACATTACTTTTTGTGGTGAGAACACTTAATATTTACTCTGTCACCAGTTGTCAAGAATACATTGTCAATAATTATAGTCATTATATTGTACAACAGAGATCCTGGCCTTGCTCTTCTTAATTGAAATTTTATACATTGATCAAAATGCCTTTCCCTCTCCTTCTCAGCTCTGAGAACCAAGTCTGTTCTCTGCTAATAATAATTCAACTACTTTAAATTTTACATGTATGTGAGAACATGTGTAATAGTTGCTCTGTGCAGCTTTATAATATCCTTTACATTCATCCATGTTGCCATTAATGACAGGTTTTCACAGAATGATAAGTATTTTGTTATATGTATATGTCTTTCTTCCCTCCCACCTCTAATACATGACCCAGAGATATGACTTCTGGATTTATCAACAACAAAAATCTGAGCACAGGGGTCTTTCCTGAGACTGCTATTCCAACCAAGGACTATGCATGGAGATAACCTAAGACCCCTGCACAGATGTAGCCCATGGCAGTTCAGTATCCAAGTGGGTTCCATTGTGATAAGAACAGGGATTGTCTCTGACATGAACTGATTGGCCTGCTCTTTAATTACCTCCCCCTGAGGGGGAAGCAGCATTACCAGGCCATAGAAGAAGACAAGGCAGCCACTCCTGATGAGACCTAATTGACTAGGATCAGAAGGAAAGAAAATAAATCCTCCCCTATCAGTGGACTTGGGGAGAGGCATGCATACAGAAGGTGGAGGAAAGGAGGGATTGGGGTGGGAGGAAGGAGGGAACCATGGGGGGGATACAAAGTGAGTAAAGTGTAATTAATAAAGAAAAAAAACCCTGAAATCAGTGTCTTAAAAGGACAACGGCATTCCCATGTTCACTCAAAACTTGTTTACATTGGACAAGTTAAAGCATAGAGTAAATATCAATTGATGGATGAATGAGTTTTAAAATGTGATATATTGACTATGGTGGTTAATGAATATAATCCTAGCATTCAGGAAATACAGGCAGGCAGATCTCTATGAGTTCAAGGTTAGCCTGGTCTACATACTGAGTTACAGGGCAGCCAAGGGTACATAGTGAGACCTAGTCTCAAAACACCAACCCCCCTCCCAAATGTGATATATTGGCTGAGCTCTGGGCATGGGATCCAAGGCCTTGCACATTATTGTAGGCTTGGGATTTTTATTGTTGTTTGTTGTTTTGTTGTTGTTGTTTTTTTAGTTTTCCATAATGGGTATAACAATTTATACTCTCATAATAATGTAACTTTTTTTCCTCAATAGTCTCAACAGCACTTGTTATCATTTTCTCAATTCTGTTTTTGTTAATAGCCATTATGGCCTTGAATGCATTGGTACAGGAAAACAACTTCCTGAACAAAACACCAATAACATAGGCACTAAGCCTGACAATAAATGGAATGTCATGAAATTAAAAAGCTTCTCTAAGACAACACACCATCAGTTTGACAAAATAGCAGCCTACAGAATAAAAAAAGATTTCTACCAACTCTACATCCAATAGAGGACTAATAACCAAAACATCCAAAGAACTCAAGAAATAATATATTGAGAATACAACTCAATTAAAAAATGCTGGAGAGATCTAAACAGAGAATTCTCACTACAAGAATCTCAAATGTTCTAGAAACACTTAAAGAAATGTTCAACATCTTTGGAAATTAGGGAAATAAAAATCAATACTTGTTTGAGATTTAATTTTATACTTGTTGGAATAGCTAAAATTAATGCAACAAGTCACTGTTCGTGCTAGCAAAATGTAAAGGAAACACTCATATATTGCTGGTAGGAGGATAACTTGTACAGCCACTGTGGAAATCAGTGTGGTGTTTCCTCAGAAAGATAGAAATTAATGTGCCACAAGATCCAGCTGTACTATTCAAGTATATACTCAAAAGATGCTTTATCCTACCACAAAGACACTTGCTCAGCCGTATTCATTGCTGCCCTACTTATAATAGCCAGAAACGGGAAACAACCTAGATGACCTTCAGCCAAAGAATTGATAAATAAAATGTAGTACTTTTACACAGTGGAGTATTACTCAGCCATTAAAAAAAATTGCAGGTAAATTGATGCAATTAGAAAAAAAATCATTCTGAGTGATGGATCCAAAATCCAGAAAGACTGATATTATCAGTGCCTTGCTTTGCTCAGAGAAAGTTACTTCTGCACCAGATGGCAACAAATACATAGACTCATAGCTAGACATTATGCAGAGAATGAGAGACACTGGAACACTCAGCCCTAATGGGGATGGCCCATCAAACCCCTCCCCTCAATGCTCAGGAAATTCTGTAGAAGAGGGGGAGAAAAGAGTGTAAGAGAGAGAGGATGGAGAATACCAGCAGAAGAAAGCCCTCTAAATCAATATGAGCAAAGCTCATATGAACCCACAGAGACTGACGCAGTATGCACAGGGCCTTCAATGGTCTATCAGGTCCTCTGTATATATATGAAAGCTTCCAGTTTAGTGTTTGCATGGGATTCCTGAATATGCGAACAAGAGGGTCCATGATTCTGTGCTTTTGTTTAAGGTCTTTTTCTTATTGTTTTGTTTTGTCCAATTTCTATGTATTAGTTTTTGTTTTATCTTATTTTGTTGTTAGAAGACTATTTGTTATCTTAATGAAACTTAAAAAGGGAGTAGATCTAGATGGAAGTGGAGGTATGGAGGAACTGGGTGTTGGAGAAGGAGGGAAAACTGTAACCAGGATATATCATGTGAGAACAAAAACTACTTTCAATAAAACAACTGTGGAAGAGCTAAACATCTGAGTTGGTGAGTGGAAGGACCTCTAACCCAGGAAAACAACGGTGAGGCTTTCTAAACAACAGGGAACATCGCAGGAGGTGAAAACTTTGGTCTCAGTTCACCCAGGGACTTGTTTGGGGAAGGTGAGAAACCATCCTTTGATCTCCCAGCACTCCTCTCCCCAAGACCTCCCTTCTCAGCACAGCGGACTCGTCTTTCTCAGCGCAGACCTAACTGCCTGGGGTCTGCAGCTGCTGAGGCAGAGCTCCAAGCCCTTTAGCGGCAAATGCCAGCAGTACCCGTCTCAGAGTCCCAGATTCGTGCAGCGGCTGCACCATCCTCCTAGGGCCGAGTCTGCTAGATGCCATACTGGCTCCACAGGATCGAGATCACTGACGGTACGGCCCACCCAATCCCACAGTGGCAGAGAATATGCTATATACTCACCAAAACAAGGCAGAAACCCCATACAAGCTAGGCACATCAGGCGCTGGGCCTCCCAAGCTTGGAGAGCACAGTGGAGAGACCCCAGGACTTCCCAGAAAGCATCTGGACTAGCAAGCCAGTCTCCAGTTACAGTGGGACTTCCTAACCTGAGCTGGCAGGGCACATCACCCCTCCAGTTTAAGACTAACCAGGGCCAAACCAGTGAAGAGAGAGCCTGGTTACCCAGATCCCTACTGACGTGACCACCTTGAAATCTCCAGCTGCAGCAGGACCTCATAACCTGGCAGTGACAACAGCACGGAGCTAGCAGAGCAAATCAGAGAAGCAGGGCCAAACCAGAGAGCAGAGAGCCCGGATACCCTGATCTCTGCCAAGTGACCTGCCTGTAAGTGAGTGCACCCTTGAGAATCTGCAAATCCCCTGATCCTGGGTCCTTCTAAAACAGAAGCCAGGCATCGAACCCCCTCCCACCCATATACCCACTTTGGGAAACAGAGGGGCACTTGGGACATTGAAGTTCCTGCTCTGTGGGTCTAATTGACGAGTTAAGGCAGTTAATGCCAGAAATTGCGCTGCAATCATCACTAGTACCTGCGACATATACAGTGCAGAGCCCCTCCCACACACTCAAGGGTTCAACATTATCCATCACTCTGTCCCTTGAGACACACGTCCACGCACACTCACACACACACACACACACACACACACACACATGCACGCCTGCATTTGCCCCGTTTGTGCCTTCGTACTTTTCTCCCACAGGTACAGCTAGTCCTCAGCACACGCTGAGGACACGGGACCTCTCTCAACTTCCTGAAGAACTCTCCAGATGCCAGAGAGAGACAGTACCAGTCTGATCTGCAGAATCAAAAAACAAACAGGGAAGGTTTCAGATAAGCCAATGGCCCAGGGGTAGGTGAAAGAACACTTCCAACATAAATCAGGACATTATGACTTCACCAGCAACCCCCAAAATTGATGGATACTCCAATTCATCAGAAGCACAGGAAGATGACTTTAAAGCCATGCTTACCCAATTATTTGATGCTCATAGGGAGGAAATGAACAAATCTTTCAAAGAGTTGGCCAGTCAATTGGAGGTAGAGAAAGAAGAAATAGACAAAATCCTTAAAGAAACACAGGCAAACATAGCCAAACAAGTAGAGATAAAATTAGTGGCATATAAAAAGGAAATAAACAAAAAAATAGAGACCATTGTAGAGAGACAAGAATCCAAATTCAAACAGATGAAAGAAATAGTGCAAGGCATGAAAACAGAATTAGAATCAATAAAGAAAACACAAACTGAGAAAACCCTTGAGCTGAAGAACTTGGAGAAAAGATCAGGAACCACAAAAGTAAGCATCACCAACAGAATACAAGAGATGGAATAGAGAATCTCTGGAGCTGAAGACACACTTGCAGAAATTGATACTTCTCTCAAAGAAAAAGTAAAATCAGAAAAGTTCCAATCACAAAATATCCAAGAAATCAAGGATGCTATGAAAAGACAAAAATCTAAGAATAATAGGAATTGATGAAAAAGAAGACTCCAGGCTCCAAGGTCCAGAGAATATTTTCAAGAAAATCATTGAAGAAAATTTTCCCAACTTAAAGAAAGAGATGTCCATAAATATACAAGAGGCCTACAGAACACAAAATAGACTAGACCAGAAAAGAAACACATCACGTCACATCATAGTCAAAACACTAAATCTACAGAACAAAGAAAAGATATTAAAAGCAGCAAGGGAAAAAGGCCAAGTAACATATGAAGTTGGACCTATCAGAATCACACCGGACTTCTCATCAGAAACTATGAAAGCCAGAAGGGCCTGGGCAAGTATCAGGGAGACTTCTAAGAGATCACAAATGTCAACCCAGACTACTATACCCTGCAAAGCTTTCAATCAACATAGATGGAGAAAACAAAATATTCCAGGTCAAAACTTAATTATGCAATATCTACACAGCAAACCAACCCTACAGAAGATACTAGAAGGAAAACTCCAATCCAATGAAAACAACTTCACCCAAGAAAAAAGGGCATACAGATAATATCCCAACAAAAATTAAAAGAAAACAAGCAATGAAACAGGGTAAGATCACCGACTCCATTACAAAAGGAACTAACATGCATTGGTCACTATTATCTATCAATATCAATGGACTCAACTCACCAATAAAAGGACACAGGTTAACAGAATGGTTGCCAAAACAGAATCCAACATTCTTTTGCATCCAAGAAACACACCTATGCAACAAAGATAAACACTACCTCAGAGTAAACGGCTGGAAAAATGTTTTTCAAGCAAATGGTTCCAGAAAACAAGCTGGAGTAGCCATCCTAATATCTAATAAAATAGAATTTCATCCAAAGTTAATCAAAAAAGATAAGGAAGGCCACTATATTCTCATCAAGGGAAAAATCCACCAAGAGGACATCACAATCTCGAATATCTATGCCCCAAATACAAGAGCACCTACATTCGTAAATGAAACATTATTAAAGCTTAAATCATACATTGATCCTAATACCTTAATAGTGGGAGATTTCAACACCCCACTCTCATCAAGGGACAGATCAACTAGACAGACACCAAATAGGGAAATAAAAGCACTCACAGAATCCCTAAATCAAATGGACCTAATAGACGTCTACAGATCTTTTCACCCAAACTCAAAAGAGTACACCTTCTTTTCAGCATCGCATGGAACCTTCTCCAAAATAGACTATATAGTGGGTCACAAAGCAAGCCTCAACAGATACAAAAGGATTGAAATAATCCCTTGTATACTATGTGACCACCATGGACTAAAGCTGGACATCAACAACAACAGAAACAACAAAAAGCCGACACACACATGGAAACTGAACAACTTACTACTCAACGACAGCTGGGTTAAGGAAGAAATAAAGAAAGAAATAAAAGACTTCCTAGAATTCAATGAAAATGAAGAAACAACATACCCAAATTTATGGCACACATTGAAAGCAGTGCTCAGGGGAAAATTTATAGCACTAAGTGCCTGCAAGAAGAAATTCGTAACATCACATACAAACAACTTAATGGCCCAACTGAAAACCCTAGAAAAAAAAGAAGCAGATCCACCCAATAGGAGCAGACGCCTGGAAATAATCAAACTCAGGGCTGAAATCAATAAATTAGAAACAAAACTATTCAAAGAATCAATGAAACAAAAAGCTGGTTCTTTGAAAAGATCAACAAGATAGACAAACCCTTAGCCAAACTAACTAGAAAGTAGAGAGAAACTATCCAAATCAGCAAAATCAGAAATGAAAATGGGGACATAACTACAGCCATTGAGTAAATCCAAACAATTATTAGGTCATACTACAAAAGCATATATGCCACAAAATTTGAAAATCTAAATGAAATGGATAATTTTCTTGACAGATTCCATCTACCAAAATTAAGTCAAGATCAGGTAGAAAGACTGAATAGCACTATATCTCCCAAGGAAATTGAAGCAGTCATTAACAGTCTCCCCTCCAAAAAAAGCCCTGGGTCAGATGGCTTCAGCCCAGAATTCTACAAGACCTTCAAAGAAGTGCTAACACCAATTCTCTTCAAACTAGTCCACAAAATAGAAACAGAAGGAAAACTACCAAACTCATTCTATGAAGCCACAGTCACCTTGATACCTAAACCACACAAAGATCCAACAAAAAAAGAGAACTGCAGTCCTATCTCTCTTATGAACATTGATGCAAAAATATTCAATAAAATACTTGCAAACTGAATCCAAGAAAGCATCAAAGATATCATCCACCATGACCAAGTAGGCTTCATCCCAGGAATGCAAGGGTGATTCAACATATGGAAATCCATCAATGTAATCCACCACATAAACAAACTGAAGGAGAAAAACCACATGATCATATTCTTAGATGCCGAAAAAGCATTTGAGAAAGTCCAACATCCATTCATGTTTAAAGTCTTGGAGAGATCAGGGATACAAGGCATATACCTAAAGATAGTAAAAGCAATATACAGCAAGCCTATAGCCAACATCAAACTCAATGGAGAGAAATTTAAATCAATCCCACTGAAATCAGGGACAAGACAAGGCTGCCCGCTCTCTCCATACCTCTTCAACGTAGTACTTGAAATCCTAGCCAGAGCAATAAGACAACTAAAGGAGATCAAGGGGATACAAAACGGAAAGGAAGAGGTCAAAGTGTCACTATTTGCAGATGATATGATAGTATACATGAGCGATCCCAAAAATTCAACCAGAGAACTCCTTCAGCTGATAATCACCTTCAGCAAGGTGGCAGGATACAAAATCAACTCAAAAAAATCAGAAGCCCTCCTGTATACCAAAGACAAAAGGCTGAGAAAGAAATTAGGGAAATAACACCCTTCATAGTAGCCACTAATAACATGAAGTACCTTGGTGTGGCTCTAACCAAGCAAGTGAAAGACCTGTCTGAGAAAAAACCTTCAAGTCTCTGAAGAAAGAAATCGAAGAAGATATCAGAAGATGGAAAGATCTCCCGTGCTCATGGATTGGTAGGATTAACATTGTGAAAATGGCCATCCTGCCAAAAGCAATCTACAGATTCAATGCAATTCCCATCAAAATACCAACTCAATTCTTTACAGACCTTGAAAAAAAGATTCTCAGCTTCATATGGAGAAACAAAAAACCCAAAATCTCCAAAACGATCCTGTACAACAACAGATCATCTGGAGGTATCTCTATCCCCGATCTCAAGCTGTACTACAGGGCAACAGTAATAAAAACTGCATTGTATTGGCATAGAAACAGAAAGGAGGATCAATGGAACCGAATAGAAGATCCAGAAATAAACCCACACACCTATGAATACTTGATATTTGACAAAGAAGCCAAATCCATTCAATGGAAAAAAGACATCATCTTCATCAAATGGTGCTGGACCAATTGGATGTCTACATGCAGAAAAATGAAAATAGATCCATATTAATCACCCTGCACAAAACTAAAGTCGAAGTGGATCAAGGACCTCAACATAAAACCAGATACTCTAAATCAGTTGGAAAAAAAATTGGGAAACAGCCTAGAACTCATTGGCACAGGAGACAACTTCTTGAACAGAACACCAACTGCACAGGCTCTAAGAGCAACAATCAATAAATGGGACCTCTTGAAACTGAAAAGCTTCTGTCATGCAAAAGACACCGTCATCAATAGAAAACGACTGCCTACTGATTGGGAAAGAATCTTCTCCAACCCTTTATCTGACAGAGGGCTAATATCCAGTATATATAAAGAACTAAAGAAGCAGAAAAGCAACAAAGCAAGTAATCCAATTAAAAATGGGGAACAGAGCTTAACAGAGAATTCTCAAAAGAGGAACATCGAATGGCAGAGAAACACTTAAAGAAATGCTCAACCTCATTAGCCATTTGGGAAATGCAAATCAAAACAACACTGAGATTTCACCTTCCACCCATCAGAATGGCCAAGATCAAAAACTCAAGTAACAACACATGCTGGAGAAGTTGTGGAGAAAGGGGAACCCTCCTCCATTGCTGGTGGGAATGTAAACTGGTAGAACCACTTTGGAAGTCAATCAGGTTCTTTCTCAGACAATTAGGAGCAGTGTTACCTCAAGACCCAGCTATACCACTCCTAGGTATATACTCAAAGTTTGCTCAAGTACACAACAAGGACATTTGTTCAACCATGTTTGTAGCAGCTTTATTTGTAATAGCCAGAACCTGGAAACAACCCAGATGTCCATCAACGGAACAATGGATACAGAAATTGTGGTATTTTTACACAATGGAATACTACTCCGCAATCAAAAAGGAGGAAATCGTGAAATTTGCAGGGAAAGAGTGGGATCTAGGAAAGATCATTCTGAGTGAAGTATTCCAGAAGGTGAAAGACAAACATGGTATATACTCGCTTATATAGGCCTATAAGATATGATAAACATAATGAAATCTACACACCTAAAGAAGATAATCAAGAAAGCGGACATGGGCAAAGATGATCAATCCTCATTTAGAAAGACAAATGGGATGTGCATTGAATGTATGACAAGAGTCTACCGCAAAAGGCATCTGAAATACTCTCCCTAGCAGTGTTTCAAAGCAAACACTAAGACTCATAACCAAACCCTCGGCAGAGTGCAGGGAATCATATGATAGAAGGGGAGTTAGTATGATATGGAAAGGATAGGAGCTCTACAAGGACCAAATATATCTGGGCACAAGGTCTTTTCTGAGACTGACACTCAACCAAGGACAATCTATGGATATAACCTAGAACTTCTGCTCAGATGTGGCCCGTGGTAGCTCAGTAACCAAGTAGTTTTCCAAAGTAAGGGGAACGAGGACTATTTCTAACAGGATCTTCAAGGGCAGGCTCTTTGACCTCCCCACACCCCAGGGGAGGAAAAGTCCTGTTAGGCCACAGAGGAGGACTTTGCAGCCAGCCCTGAAGATACCTGATAAAACAGGGTCAAATGAAAGGGGAGGAGGTCCTTGCCTACCAGTGGACCTGGAAAGTGGCAGGGAGGAGATCAGGGAGGGAGTGTGGGGTTGGGGATGGAATGAGGGAGCAGGATACAGCTGGGACACAGAGTTAACAAAATGTAACTAATAAGAAAAATAAAATTAAAAAAAAGAAAGAAAAGTTATTCTATGTCAAGAAAAGTATAATTCAGTGGCTACTACTATGATATAGAATTATGCACTGTTCTCCATCTATTGACATTACGTCTAAAAGAAATGTATTAGCAGCCACTTCTTTTTAACTGCTTTAATCACATTTATTTGTTTATTTATTTATTTATTTATTTATTTATTTATTTATTTATTTATTTATTTATTTATTGTGTGCATGAGTGCTCACGCTGTGGCACACCATGTGCTGGTCAAAGGACAGCTTGTGGGACTTGCTTCTGTCTTTCTGTCATGTAGGTTTTGGCCAGGAAACTCAGGATCCTGCCTAATTTTTGTGCAGCTATATGCTTTTAGGTTATTATTTTTTTTTTTACTGTATACCTAGAATTGGAATATTTTAAGTCAGTGTTTAATTTTTAAGTGGACAAACAAATGGTTTCATACTCCTACTAGTTATCTATGTGGTTTGCAATTTCTCTATATCCTCATCAACATTTATAATTTTATTTTTTCATTTTAAAACTATCTACATGATTCTAAAGTGATACTGTAGTTTTGATTTTCATTTCTCTAACTATTAATAATAAGGAATCATCCTAAGCCATTATTGGCTTTTGTTTATCTGTTTAAGAAAAATGTCTGTTATAATTCTTTGTATCATCTAAATTATTTTGTAAATTTATTTATTTGTGTGTATGTATGTGTATACAGTTCACAAGTGGAATCACAAGACAAGTTGAGCAAGTGAGTTCTCTTCTTTCACCATGTGAATCGAGGGGACTTTACTCAGGTGATCAAGTAGGGCAGTCGGGGTCCTTCCTTATAAAGTGTGTCATCTCACAGGCCCAGTAACAATTTTTAAAATTAGCCAGTTGGTTTGAGGAGTATCTCAGTGGGAGAGTACTTTTTTTTTAACACGCATGAGGCTTTAGGTTCAATCTGTAATGCAACAAAAACAAACAAACAAACAAACAAAACAAAAAAAACCTCTGAATTTCCCCAAATACACAATAAATTTGGTTATTTATAGATTTTTTTCTCTATTTTTTGTATTGTTTTGAGACAGAGTCACACTAGAGCTTGATATGTAGATCAGGCTGACCTCAAACTTGTGGAAAATCTGGCTCTGCAACTCATCCTCTGCATCCAGCTTTGATATTACTGGTTGTTGTCATCACACTAAGTATATGAAATTGTGCACTGAGTTGTACATCCATCTCAATGAAATACTTTCATTCTTAGTTTGTTGGTCGAGTGTTTTTATAGAAAAATTGTGTGGTTGGGTTTCATCATTTTTTTTTCCTGTGTGTGGTCATGTAAGTTCTATCCTTTATCTTAGGGCTTCTTCAATTTTATTCCACTTGTGAGCCCTTGTTTGACCAAGAAATTTTGGTGCATCACTAGGTATATTGAAATATAAAACAGGTATATCAATGAAATATTTGCTTATCATAAATCAAAAAATTTGTAAAAATAAATTATTTTGTTCATCTATAATGTCACTCCTCATTTAAAACTAAGTCAACTTTGCTTGCTAATGAGCTAGATATGACCTTTTTACATAAAGAATCAAATCTTGGCAGAGTGTTTGATACTACAGGTCACACAAACATGTACAAATGTATACATAACACACGTACAAATATAAAATAATAAACTGAATGGTAAAATACTTAATTATGATTGAAAAGTAACAAAATCACAGAATATTGTAGTCATTCCAATTCTGAATGCATGTAATAATAAATCTAAGTCCATAAAGGTTTAGGATACATAATAATGGATTAGAATTGCCCAGTAGTATTTTTTGTCCACCTAAACATGATTTTTTTTTTTGTGATTCTGGAGAGCAAACTAAGGGTCCTACACATGCTAGGACCTACATGTATTCAATGGTATATTACCATGGAGCTACATCCTTAGCCTTAAAATTAGACAAATAGGAAAAAAGTAAACATTTTTCTGTGACTAAAGTTTCCTGAGTAGGTTTGTTTCAATTTATAATATCTGTAACTTTCTTTTGGGGGAATAAATATGAAAAGCACATTTTAAAGAAGAGCAGAGAACTTTAAAAAGCCTAACTCATAATACACAGTAATCTCACATCTGAGCTGCAGGCTGCTTAGTGCTGTGTGGTGTAATGACGTACATAGTGCTGCATGCTCAGAACTAAGGTTACAGTAAAGTCATGATATAATAGATAGAAACTCTGCCAGAAACACCTTGGATTCATGAGCCACTTGATTTTGAGTTAATTTTCTGTCATTGCATGTTTAGAAAGCTTTGACTGCCACCACTATTTTTGAGCCCCCACATCCAGTTAATACGGCACATTACATCATTTTCTTTTAAGATTCTAAGTCAACTTTGAATTCTTGGAACAAATCTCACGTGGTTTTTGCTCTGTAATCTCTTTTCTATGTTGCTGGATTTGCTTTGTTAGTATTTTATTGAGGGTATCTGTTTCTTTGTTATTGTAGCTGAGGGTGCAATTTGGGACTGTATGTATGCCAGGCATGTACTCTACAGCTGAAATGCACTCCAGCCTCTCATTTATTTCTGAGGCTTTAGTGGTAAGTGATACCCCAGTTTCCTTTAATGGTGATAGTTTTGTCTGGTTTTGGTGTCAGGAAAATACTGGCCTACCAGAATGATTTACTGCATCTCTATTTTTTCTGTTTCTGTGAAAGACTGGTGTTACTCCTTTAGATGTTCAGGATGAGGAATTGAACATGAATAAAGCCCTTTAAAGCACAGCATGATAATGGTGAGTGGTTGGTTTTCAGTAGCTGAGGAGAACAGGGACTGATGAGAACATTCCGGTAGAGAGGAACTGACAGGCAAGTTTGCCCTAGAGGAGAAAAGGAAGTTTGCACATATTATCTGTCCATCAAAGTCATTCCCCTCTGCTGCATCTTGAAGAAAGGATCTAGCTTGTAGGATAATCTCATTCCTAAAAAAATTCTCCACCTGAGCAAATATTGCATTCTTCTAGGCCAGTTGGAGCTTGCTCAGAAGTGTTAGAGCTACTGACCTCCTTTGTGATTTTTTTCCTCCTATGGGAATGTTTAACACACTCTTTGAACATCAATAACAGGGTTGCCTAGCACTGGTCTTGACATGCCCAAAGATATCTTATTTCTGAGGTGTCTTATAATTCTCCAAAGTAATTCACTTTAATTTTCTTTCAGAGAAGAATTATATGCCATTTTAGATAATGCTTAGTTGTCGGTGCACCAGGGAGACAGAATAGGATGATATGTGCTCTGAAATGAAAAAGAATGTAAGGTAATACAATTTTTAAACTACAAACACTCAAGAATCTTGGATCTTAGGCATCCAAAAGTGTCACTTTATGTAACAGAATGCTTGCCTAGTAATGGTCTCTGAAGTAGGGTAAGACTAAGCAAGGATTCTAGTCACTTATTTATTACAGTGTTTGGGAAAGGTCTTGATCTATCAAAATATTTGTTCAATAAATACTGATTTAAATACAACTATTGGACCAATAAGTCTTTGTGCATATGATAGAATAGCTAGGATGTGAGGTTTATACATAAGGGTGGATGTAACAATAGACCCCCAAAGAAATGGAAGGTATGAACATGTAGAGTGAGAGGTGATTATGTGTGGCATTCATAGGTCCTAGATTATTTTTGAGCCATCTTTACTCTTATGACTCTCTCCCATATTAGAACTCTCAACCTAGAAGAAATAGACCTGTTTGTATAGAATATGGTTGTTACAAAACAGTGGGGCGTTTACATGGACTATGGCATAGTGGAGAGAATACTCCATACATCAGGAGTTAGTCACAGCTTTGTTGAGGGTAGATTGTTGGTCATTTTATCAATAATCTAATCTCCTGTGTTCATGGGGCACTACTTCCCTTCTTTCTTGAGACCTCTGTACCCTAGATTCAACCAAAAGAATTTTTTTTGAAAATGGCATCTACACTAAACATGGACAGACTCTATTCCTAGCCATTATTACCCAAATACTTCATTATAATTGTTTTAAATGTATATTTTAATTGCCAGATAATAATTCAATATATTCAGGACATATCATATGGCATTTTAGTACATATATCTGATGTAGAATAATCATATCAAGTAATTGACATATCCATCACTTCAGGCATTTTTCGTTTCTTCACGTGGTGAACATTCAGAATCCTTTGCCAGATTGTGTAAAATATATAATTTTTGTTATCCATGGTTATACTACTGTATTATTAAACATTAAAAGGGTGTAATGCTTATTTATGAACCCTTTATATGGTATTAGGTATCATGGATGTCTTAGTTTGCTTTCAGTTACTATAATTGATCAAAAGCAATTTGGGGAAGAAAGAATTTGTCTTATATGTACCAAGCACAGTTCATAAGGAAAGGAAGTTAGCATAAAAACTCAAGGCAGAAAACTGGAGGTAGGAACTGAAACAGAGATCATGGAAGTACACTGTTTACTGGACCGCTCTCCATGGCTTATTCAGCTTCTTTCTTATACAACCCAGGGCCACCTGCCCAGAGTTAGCACCACCCCACAGTCATCTGTGCTACCCCACATCAATTATTAATCATGAAAATGTTCCAAAGGCTTGCTTCATCATCTCAGTGGTAGAATGTTATCCCAGCATGTACAAGATCTTGAGTACCATCTGTTACACTGTAAGAACAAAGAGATGTCATATTATTATATTATTTGGAACGTGGAGACTAATCACATATCTTCTCTCTTAAAAAAGTAAATGATTTCCATGGAGTTGACATTAGATGCAGTTGTTAGCCACTGGCACCAGACATAGGTACAGGGAACTAAAGTCAAGTCTTCTCTAAGAGCAGTTCTTAATTGACGAGCCATGCAAACCATTTTACAATGTAATGTAATAGTTATAAAAAATCTATGCCACCAAGTAACCATCATTAACTTATTTTGCTGGGGATGAAGCGCAGAGCCTTATGCATGCCAAGAAAGAGCTGTAGCATTGATGCACATCCCTCTCCGTAGACATTTTTAAAAGCAGGAGCTAAGGTTCCAAGGAGATACAGATGGAAATACAGGATAGTAGAAGTTTTTCAGCACAAAGAAGATTAAGTGTCATATACAGTAAGGATACAGAAACAGCAAATGCCATAACTAGACAACAGTGGTCTACATTGAATTTAGGACCCAATAGAGACCTTCCTTCTCAACTGAACAAATAGTAGATCACAAAGAAAACATCAGTAAACTCTATACCATTTCAAAGTTTCCAAACCTCCCTCTTAGCGTAGTGGCATAAGCTAGAATAAAAACAAAATATAAGCTCCATTTATGCCTTCCAACTAAAAAGTAATTTAAGTACTAGAGATGAGAGAATATTGGATACTTTTAGAGATGACAAGAAAATCTGTAGCTTTAAACACTTATGTCAGTAAGTATAAATAAAATATGTGAATTGTGTTAACTTTGAAAGTCAGAAATGCAAATGTACCCAAAGAAACCATAAGGAAGAAAATAATAAGTATGGAAAGCAGAAAAGTAATGAAAGACTTGTTTGAAAAAACTTCAAGTCTCTGAAGAAAGAAATTGAAGAAGATCTCAGAAGATGGAAAGATCTCCCATGCTCATGGATTGGTAGGATTAACATAGTGAAAATGGCCATCCTGCCAAAAGCAATCTACATATTCAATGCAATTCCCATCAAAATATCAACACAATTCTTACAGACCTTGAAAGAAAAATTCTCAACTTCATAGGGAAAAACAAAAAAACCCAGCATTTCCAAAATGATCCTGTACAACAACAGATTGTCTAGAGGTATCTCCATCACTGACCTCAAGCTGTACTACAGAACAATAGTAATAAAAATGGCATGGTATTGGCATAGAAGCAGACTGGTGGATCAATGGAACCGAACAGATGACCCAGAAATAAACCCACACACCTATGGATACTTGATTTTTTGAAAAAGAAACCAAAACCATTCAATGGAAAAAAGACAGCATCTTCAACAAATGGTGCTGGTCCAACTGGATGTCTACATGCAGAAAAATGAAAATAGATCCATATTTATCATCTTGCACAAAACTAAAGTCCAAATTGATCAAAGACCTCAACATAAAACCAGACACACTAAATCAGTAAGAAGAAAAAGTAGGGAAGAGTCTAAAACTCATTGGCACAGGAGACAACTTGCTGAACAGAACACCAACGGCACAGGCTCTGAGATCAACAATCAATAAATGGGACCTCATGAAACTAAAAAGCTTCTGTAAAGCAAAGGGCATTGTCGTCAGATCAAAACAACTGCCTACAGACTGGGAAAGATCTTCATCAACCGTACATCTGACAGAGAGCTAATACCCAGAATATATAAAAAACTCAAGAAGTTAAAAAGCAACAAGTCAAGCAATCCAATTAAAAAGGGGGGTACAGAGCTAAACAGAGAATTCTCTGTAGAGGAATATCGAATGGCAGAGAAACACTTAAAGAAATGCTCAACCTCATTAGCCATCAAGGAGATGTGAATAAAAACAAATCTGAGATTTCACCTTACACCCATCAGAATGTCTAAGATCAAAAACTCAAGTGACAATACATGCTGGAGAGGATGTGGAGAAAGGGGAACCCTAATCCACAGCTGATGGGAATGTAAACTTCTACAACCACTTTGGAAATCAATTTGGTGCTTTCCTTATCAATTAGGAATAGTGCTTCCTCAAAAATCCAGCTATACCATTACTACCCATATATCCAAAATATGCTCAAGTACACAAGGGCATTTGTTCAACCTTGTTTGGAGCAGCTTTAATCGTAATAGCCAGAACCTGGAAACAACTCAGATGTACCTCAATGGAGGAATGGATACAGAAATTGTGGTACATTTACACAATAGAATACTACTCAGCAATTGAAAACAAGGAAATCATGAAATTTGCAGGCAAATGGTGGGATCTAGAAAAAATCATCCTGAGTGAGGTATCCCAGTAGATACCTCAGAGTAGAAAGACACACAAGGTATATACTCACTTATAAGTGGATGCTAGACCTATAAGATAGGGTAAACATACTAAAATCTATACACCTAAAGAAGCTAAACAAGAAGGAGGTCCATGGATAAGGTGATCAACCCTCATTAAGAACGACAAATGGGATGGACATAGGAAGTAGGAGAAAACAAGAAACAGGACAGGAACTTACCATACAGGGCCTCTGAAAAACTCTACCTAGCAGTACATCAAAGTAGATGCTGAGACTCATAACCCAACCTGGGGCAGAACGCAGGGAATCATATGAAAGAAGGGAGAGTTAGTAAGACCTGTAGAGGACAGGAGCGCCACAAGGACCACATATATCTGGGCCCAGGGATATTTTCTGAGACTGATTCTCCAACCAAGGACCATGCATGATTATAACCTAGAACCCCTGTTCAGATGTTGGCCATGGCAGCTCAGCATCCAAGTGGGAACCCTATTAAGTGGAACAGGGACTGTCTCTGACATGATCTCAGTTGCTGGCTCTTTGACTTCCCATACCCCGAGGGAGGAGCAGCCTTGCTAGGCCACAGAGGACGACATTGTGTCCAGTCCTGACTAGATCTGTTAAAATAGGATCAGGTGGAATGGGAGGAGGACCTCCCTATCAGTGGACTTAGAGAAGGGCAGGGAGAAGATGAGAGAATGAGTGTGGAGTTGGGAGAGAATGAGGGAGGGCACTACAGCTGGGATGCAAAGTAAATAAACTGTAATTAATATAAAAAATAAAATTTTAAAAAAGAAACAGAAAATTCAAGTAAATATATGATTATAATGTAGGAGGAGAAATTCAGCAATTAGTATGTATTATGCTTAATGCAGATGGAGGAGGAGTTGGGACGTAGCTGAGTAAACATTTATTTCTCAGCAATGGTAAAACCTTCTGTGCCTCCCTTTCACACTAAACCAAATCTTGAAAGACCAGAAGGGGTTACCTCGATGAAGCATAGGAGGAAAGGCATGCTTCTAGAAGATACAGTGATTTGCAAAATCCCAAAAGAGCCTGGTGGAAACAGCTAGATGTTTCTTGGAGCTGGATCAGATGAGGGGAAGTGAAAAACAGCAGATGCTACAGATATAAAGTGTTCTTTGACAAGGGCTCTAGACTTAGCTAAGAAGTTGGATGACCTGAGGTAACAATGACAGTTGGAATTTCACAAAGGCAGGATCTGTAAGCATGCTCAGGTGTCCCCACCACCGTGGGTGAGGAAGAGAATTAAGGAAAGCCCCAATTGAGGGTAGGCCTCACAACAGAAGTAGCAGAGGGAGTGATGAATATAGTAGGGTTTCCATCCAGAAGGGATGTGGACAGTTAACTGTCTAGGCATATTGGTGCATGTTGGAACAGACTTTTTTTTTTTTTTTGACACAATCTTACAGTGCAGCCCATGTTGGTTTGGAACTCAAGCCTCTTATCTTTGCCTCCTTGGTGCTAGCATTACAGGCAGGAGATACCATGTTGGGTTAAGGAGTTTCGTTTTGCTCCTGACCAGTGCTGATTGTACCTTTATTTTTCACACTTAAGTCATATATGAAAGGATCAAGAGCAAGGATAAAAGGTCATGGTTACCGCTGGAATGGGTTTCCCTGTAGGGTGTGAGTGGTTTTAGATTCATCTCGAAGGTTGGAATCAACAAGTAAATGTAACAAAGCTCTGTGAGCTCACAGGCGTCACATTTCTGTATTTTCTGGGAATTTAAACTAAATTTAATAACAGGATAATAAAATCAATGTTCTGTCAAGAATTAGTGAACTGAAGATTATTGTGGGTTGGTGGTGGGATATAAGCTCTGGGAAAAGGGATTGAAAGCAGAGAGCGGCTTGGGTAGAAACGGAGCAGCTCACTGTGTGCGGGAGACCAGAGAGGCTTGGACCAGGATGTGTGGGAGGGTGGGCAGGGAAGGGAAACCAGAAAGGGGCAGAAGAGGGCGGGGGAGGGGGCGGAGGAACGGGACTGCGGCTCAACCCTCCCATTTCCCCCACTGCCTCCAGCCTCGGTTTCACTTTGCCCACCCCCTCCGCCGCTGCCTTGGTTCCGCCCTAAGCCCCCTACCCTATCCCGTCTCTCTTGGCCCCTCCTCCGTCTGTGACGCTACCTCCGGTCTCCAGGTAACGCAGGGGTCAAACAACGAAGCCGCTGAGGCCATTGACTGTCCATCTCTCTTGTGGGACCGTCGATTCTCATCACACGCTGACAGGCATGGCTCTGCCGCTTCTGCCTGGCAACAGCTTTAACCGCAATGTGAGTAGGCAGGACGCCCGAGGTCCTGGCCAGATCCTGGGGTTCAGACAGGATCCGGGAGTGTTCATCTCCCTAAATCCTACCTTTTGAGCTAGTTCCTGTCCTTTACCACGGTGTGCTGAGTATACCTAAAACCAAACTTCATGTTCCCTCCACCTTTTCTCTCAAAGTACATCTTAATGCTTTTCCTACATGACGTCTGAATACAGGTAGCAGGGCCATCCAAAGTAGATGGTGACAGTGATGATAAAAATAACCACGGAGTGTTTCATGTATGTGGGGTGCTGTGCTTTAATCTCCCTGGGTATTCTGAACAGTTTAAATTAGATAATACTTTCGTTTCCATTTACAGTTGCGGAAAGTGAGGTCTTCGTTTCCTTTCAGATAGCTTGTCTTTATAGCCTATGAGTCTCATTATCTTTAGTACAATGGGGGAAAAAAAACATAAATTTTGTTATTAAATAAATGAAACCCAAAACAAGGCACAGAAAATAGGGAAGCCTTCTATTATCCTATAAAGTTTAGTGCCACACTATGAAGACAGGCACCTAAACCTGGACGACAAGATAAAAATACAAAACCAAAACATCACAATAAAGAACTTGACAAGAACTGGCCATGTACACAACAGAAGGAAAACTAACAAGATTTTTGTTGGCTAGATGCTACTGCCCTTTACTTGGGCTTGCCAGTGTCTTTAGGAGAAGGTAATAAATCCATGCAAAGAAATTCATTTGAAAACCTCTGATCAAAGTTTCCAAAGCATGTAGTGTATTGAATTGACAAATTCTGAACAGTGTCCTTACCTGAGTTGCTGGCCCTAAAGTATTATTTGTACATTTTTCTATTTGAGGTTAGTTTTTAACTCCTCACATCAGTTAGTCAGTTCAACATCAAACACTGGTTTATGCATCTCATTTCTTGGCTGCTGTAAGGCCTCTGAAGCATAGCATTGCTCTTTGGTAAGCTGAAGTGAGCCAAATAAGAATGGCTCCAAGGACGAGGGCATGAGAAGAGATTCCAGAAATAAAGGAGCATGCTGTGCAAAAGTAATTTTAATAAAAATTGTAAGCAGAGCCTACAGCATTTGGCTCAGCTATGCTTCAGATTACTTATGCCCACTGCCTACAGAAGTATCTCAACTCTCATATGCAGTGATTATGGATGGGAGGGGAAAAGGAGTGTTTGAATAAGATATTTTAAAATCAGCAACATAGTACTGAGTGTACTTGGCTTTTTTAAAACATACGTTTTATTGTGAAGAATAATGCATGTATGGAAAAATGCACAATGGATGATCATAAAATGAACATCAAGAAACAGTCTACTATCATTACTGTAAAAGCAGCCACCTTGACTATAGCTGCCATTTGTAGCAGTTAAAAATAAATATTCTGACTATTACCTGGGCCTAGTGTTACTAAAATATCACTTGTTACTCTTGTTACTTCCCCCACCCCCTTTTATTTAAACCTAATGCCCTTCTCCAAATGTAACCACTATTTTGACTTTAATTATTATTGTTAGGTTTGGCTTTCTTTTGAACCTTTGATACGTGGAAATATCCTGTGGTTTCCTGTGACTTTTTAAGTTCAGCATTATGTTTGTGAGATTTGTCCATGTGGATAATGTTCCATTGTATGAATATGTCGGGTATATAGATCCGTCTGTATATTTTACTCTTGATAGTCTCTTCAGGGCTTTTACAAATACTCTTGCTGGCATTTTCTTGTTCATTTCTTTCAGTATGATTGTATGACACTGATACATGAACTCTGCAAGGTGATCATTTCCATTGCTACCGGCATTTTTTATTTATGTATTTCTATTTCTAAATGTTTCTTTTGTTTAGTCTTTTAAATTTTACATACATTTGTTGGTGGGTAAACTGCAAATCTTTGCAGTTCATGTACTAGACAAACACTCTCAATGACTAGTTTTCAATTTTACTTATACATAGAGTTTTGTAACCAGCTCATACTCAACTAGCTTTATCATTTTTATTGTGCTTTTGATTCTTATTTTGCTGTTGTTGCTGCTTCATTATAATGTAAAAACATTACATGGTTTCAAATTGAAATTTACAAAACGAGACAGGGCTAGTTATTATCCATGGCTTCACAACTTTGCTCCTTCCCTCTCTCTTGAAATAATTAAAAAAAAATTTCTTCCACAACCAAAACATAGGCTGAGCTCAGGGACTCTTGTGGAAGAGTATGGGGAAGGATTAAGGGAGCTGGAGGGTCAAGGACACCACAAGAATACCTACAGAATAATCTAACCTGGGGCCATGGGAACTTACAGTGACTGAACCACTTACCAAATAACATGCATGGGCTGGACCTAGCCCCCTACACGTACATATCAGATGGGCAGCTTGGTCATCATGTGGGTCTCCTAACAATGGGAGCAGGGGATATCTCCAACTCTGTTGCCTGCCTTTGGATTCCTTTCCCCTAGCTGGGCTGCCTTTCTGGCCTCAGTGGAAAGTATGTGCTTAGTCCTGCTACAGCTTGATGTACCAGGTTTGTATCTACCCTTCCCTGAGAAGAAGGGGAGGAGGGATGGAGGAAGTGGGTGTGAGGGTGGGATTGGGAGAAGACAAGGGAGGAGGCTTTGGTCATGGCATAAAGTGAGTAAATAAATAAATGAAAAAAAAATCTTTTCTCTTTCTTCCCCACCACTGAAAATATGGTTTCTCTCTCTTCCCCATGTCTTATCACCCTTTCTTGATTCTCTAACTTTGGATCTGTCTTGCATCAGTCCGTTTTTAAAACAATAATTTCTTAAAAGCATTTACATTCTTTTACTTTATTAAATACTAACCCACTCTGCTAATTCTCTTAAATCATTTTTTTTAAGTTTCATTTTAATGGCACACCTTAAAAGTCTCTTAATAGGATATAGAATTGGGCCTTATTGCTTTTCACATCTATAGAGCTACCCTAAGGAGTGCAATTAACAATAGTTTGTTCAGTCTGTCCACTTATTTCCAGCCTTTTGCTGTGATAAACAAATAATGCTATAATACATCATCAAACTTATACTTCAAAAGAGGCCAGCAGAAAACTGAAAAGGAAGCCAGCTCATAATGTGAGGAAAATATTTGCAAGCCATATATATGATAAGGGATTTTGAATGGGAATATATAAATAACCCTTATAAGTAAAAAAAACAACTAAGACAAAATCTAATTAAAGTGGGCAAATGTTTAGAATAAACATTTCTTCAATGAGAATATAGAAATAGCAAGTATGCATGTGAATAAATGCTCAGTAGCTTTACTTATTAAAGGCATGCAAATTATTAAGACCACAATAAGATACCACTTCAGACCTATAGGATGACTTTAGCAAAAAAAAAAAAAAAAAAAGAGAGAGATATAATAAGTGTTAGCAAGAACATAGAGAAATTGCAAGTGGGATTGTGAAATGTGGCTGCTACTGCTATAGAGAGCAGCAATGGCAGTTTCTGAGATGGTTACATAGAGTCACTGTATAGGCACTCCTAAGCATCTGTCCAAGGAAAAACATGCATAAGTGTTTGAGAGAATTGCTTATGCTTTATAATAATAGCTACTATATTATTATTATTATTATTATTATTATTATTATTATTATTATTATTATTTGGTGCTGAGGATTGGCCTTTAGTCCTTGTACATGCTAAACAAAGCAAAGAGAAGCAATATCCCAAGCCTAGTATCCTTTGTAATGACTGAAAATAGAAAAAAACATAAATGGCTGTCAACTGATAGGTGGAAAATGAAAATTTTGTTTCTACACAAAATCAATTGGTTTTAATTCTTTCTATCTTTCTCTTCTTTCTTTCTTTCTTTCTTTCTTTCTTTCTTTCTTTCTTTCTTTCTTTCTCTCTCTCTCTCTCTTTCTTTCTTTCTTTTGAGACAGGATTTCTTTGTGTAGTATTGGCTGTCCTCAACTCCCTTTGTAGACCAGGCTGGCCTTGAACTCATAGAGATCAACCTGCCTCTACCTCAACAAGTGCTGGGATTACAGGTGTGTTGCACTGTACCTGGCTGGTTTTAGATTTTTTTTTCACTTAGATTTTTAGAGATAGGGTCTCAGTATAGCTCAGATTGTCCTCACACTTAATTTGTATAGGCCATGCTGACCTCAAACTTGCAATCCTTTTGTAAGGGTTACAGGTATGTGCTATCATGCTTGGTGCCAGAAAACTACTCAGCCATAAAAATAAATGAAGTGCTCATATATGTTACAGTATAGATGAACCGGCAAAGAACCATATACAAAGGACCTGGCATTATATGATCATGTTTATGTAAGATGTGAGTGGCCTAAACAAATAGATGAAATGTTTACCTTAGGATGTTTGGGGTAAAAAGGACAATGAGGACTAGCTGCTATTGAGATTTCCTTGAGGATGATGAAAGTGTTCTAAAATTAGATTTCCATGATCATGCACAGCTCTCATCTTTTATCAAACCATACTGAATTGCTCATTTTGAGTGCATTAATTTGATGATACTTGATATAAAATAAAGTTTCACAATGGTTTGGATAAATGCCCTCCAAAGGCACATGTGTTACAAAGGCCTGGTACTCAGATCATGGTGCTACACAGAGGGGTGGGATCTTAAAGGTATGAGGTCTAGTGGATAGAGGTAAGGTCATTGGGGGTTGGGCATATCACGAAAGGAGATATTGGAACCCCTGCCTCTTTTTCTTCATCTTATTGTTTCCTGGCTGGAACAAGATGAGCAATTTTTCTCCACATGCCCCGCCATGATGTTTGGCATCATCATAGGCCCTAACACAGTGAAGCCAAACACCCACAGACTGAAACCTCTAAAACTGTAAGCCTTTTGTTCTTATAAGTTGATCATATCAATATCATATAGCAGAAGGCTGATAAGCATGATTATGAATAGTTATTAGATAGAATGGGTGACAGGACATTGCTGGGAAGACAAAACAATCGGTGTCTATAGATGCCACCGTACAAGAATGTTTTTTTAATTTGTTAGAGTTATTTTAATTTCTTAGAGTTATTCATTTCTATGCTCTTGGCCATAGATTTAATGTGACCAGCTGGGTCCCTGCAGGTATCCAGGCAAGGAAGTGAACCCCATGAAGAGATAATAAAAACCTGGTGCAGATTGACTTTTTCAATCTAGATCAGATTTTTGAAGAGTCTAATGCCAGTTGATTCATTGTCAGTATGTTTAAAACAGTAAAATTTGGGGGAAGATTTTCAGGCAACAATCTGTCCAATTAGTCCAATTGCAGGAACACAATAAAGCTTAAGGTATGACTACACAGAAAGCATTTTACAAAGTATATGTGACCATGAGGGTGGGCTCTATAGCTAAAAGGCCTAGAATCTAGTTATGATCTCTGATTCATAGCATAGATGTCAGCAGGTCATGAAGTACATGTGACATATCCCCCAAGGATGAGTAAGGTCTAGGGAGGGAAGACTCTAAAATAATCATCCTAGGGAATTTGGATGAGATATGCATCTGTAGCCAAGGTCATCAGGTTATCAACAACCTCCACTCTCAGCTTTCTGGATGGATGGAATGCTGGTATTTGATTTTATCTCCACAACTGAAGAGATACCTCTGTGGTTAACATTCCTGATTCTCTTAGTGCTTCTCTCTGAGTGCAAGGACCTATGTGCCCCCAATAAGCTGTCTCAAGTTCTTACCTCTGTACTTTTGTGCAGTGATGGACTGTAACCTACAATTATAAGCAAAGTACATGCCTTTCCTCCCTTAAGTGACTTTTCTGCCTCCCCAGGTTATTTTATGACAGCAACAGAAAGGACACTAGAATATTCTTCAAATAGCCATTTTGATTTAAATCCTTTCTTGCCTTCTCACCACTGCATTTGTTTGCTTCTTGGAAGCAAGATTTTGGATCTGGCATGTAGGTACCCTCAGAATCATACTATGATTAAAGTGGGTTTGTTCACTGTGATGATGTAGTACTTCTCAGTTAATGCAGAACTTGTGATCTGTTGCTCTTTAAGTTACCATAGTGCTTTCCTTATACAAGTTAGGTCCTGAATGGCTGATCGTCTATTGTCTCTCTCCACCTTCAGTGACCATGGTTAAGAACTAGACATTGACAGAGTGGACATCTCACTGTTGTCTTCCACTGCTGCTAGGGAACAAAAGAATTCTTATTTGGGCAGTAGTGAATAGAAAGGGGGAAGGAAAGTCATTTGCCTGTGTTGCCTAAGTAAGTTATATGGTGGGATACAAATTGAATAAATTTTAATGAATGATAATAATTTTAAAAGCTTAAAGAAAATGTTCTAAAAAATTAAGTTATATAGCTCTTATTTGCTTTTTGTTGTTGTTGTTGCCATGGTCACAAGCACCTTGAAGAGGAAAAGGTTTATTTTACCTTGCAGCGTACAGTACTTTACAAAGAGAGTTTGGGGCGGGAAACTGACGGCATGGCTTGCTTAGCCTGCTTTCTGATATCATTTGGGACCACCTGTCCCAGGGTTGGCACCACACCCAATAATCTGGGGCCTTTCCTGTCAATCATTAATCAACAAAATGGCCTGGAGACTTGCCCACAGGCAATCTGAAAAGAGTCATTTTCTTAATTAAGGTTCCTCTTCCAAGATGATACTAGCTTATGTCAAACTGACAAAAACCCAACCAGGACAACGGCTCTTGGGAAGGTTGGCCTGGACAAAGTGGCCAGGCAAGCATCAGGATGTTCTTATGCAAGTGGTAATTCAAAGCAAATTGTCTGTACCATACTGAGGGACATTTATTTTCTTCTTCTTGATATCTTGCTTCACATTCTCTAGGAGCAGCAGATACTTTCTATGCATACTCCTCAGTGGGGACTGTGTTCCCACAGTGGGATTCCAGAGCTTCCTAGTAAACATTTTCTATCTCCTGGGGCATGTACTGTGCAGTAGCATAGCTGCAAAAAAGACAGACACAGATTCTTAAGGATGGGAAAAGTATCCCAAAGCAGGGCGAAGAGAGAGGTGGGGATTTTTACTCCCGCCTTGCCTAGGCTCCAGCATGCTCAGTTTTGACCTGGCAGCACCAAATATCACAAAATGTCCAGCTTGATCAGTTGAAGGCTGGATTCTTTGCTGCTTTTCTAATTTTATGACAGGTATTCCAAAGGAGGGGAAGTCTAGAACTCAACCTGGGTCTTCTGCAAGAACAGGAGGTTCTCTTAACCTTTGAGCCAGCTCTCCAGCCCCCTTTCCTTTTTGTATGTGATTGAAAATTTTATTTGTAGGTTGTTAGGTAAAGCCATATAAAAAAATACATAAAAGTTGTAGGTGCCTTTTGCCCAATTTCCTCCAAGGACAACACCCCACAAAATGATGGTATTATATCCCACCCAGGACCATCTGCTAATCTGACTCCAGTTGTTTTCAATTTGGCATAATTCCCTGGAGGTTTATCCAAGGTTTGTTTTGGTTTTTTTTTGCCTTGTTTATTTGAGTTTGCTGCTGAGTAGCATTCTGTGTATGTACTATAATTTTTCCAATCATTTGCCTGTTGAAGGATACCTGGGATAGGTAGTTTTAGCCAATGGCTACTGGGAATAAGGCTTTTATGAATGTTTATGTACAGGGGTTTGTGTAAACAAGTTTTAAAAACCTATTTCTTTTTACGTATGCATGTGTGGGTTCATGCATGCCATAGCACATGTGTTGTTAAAGGACAGATTTCAGGATTTGATTTTCTCCTTCAACTATGTTAGTCCTGGGGATTCAACTCAGGTTCTCAGGCTTGGTGGCAAATGCCTTTACTCAACCGAGCTATCTCACCAGCCCATAAACGTAAGTTTTCATTTCTCTAGTATAAAGAATCAAAAGTACAATTGTTGGGTCATATAATAATGATTCATCTTTAAACAATACTGTCAAACCATTTTTGAGATCAGATACCATATTATATGGCCAGTGTTTATAAATATGTGTGTGTGTGTGTGATCTACTTCACCAATAACCAGGTTAACATTTAGTGTTGTATTTAATTTAGCTGTCCTATAAGCATAGTGTTACTGATGGTTCTATTTTTTTTTATTTTCATGGTTTTTGTTTTTGTTAACTTTACACTATCCTGGGCCATCTATGAAGAGGTACCTTCAAGTGAGAACATGTGGTCATCAGATCGGCACATAGGTGAATGCATGGGAGTATTTTCTTGATTAATGATTGATGTGAGGAGAGCCCAGCACACTGTAGGCAGTGCCATTCATGGGCAGGTGGTCCTGAGTTCTATTAAAAGCAGAGCAAAAGAGCTGAGCAAGCCATGGGGAGCAAGCTAGTAAACACCATTCTTCTATGTTCTCTCCATCAGTTCTTCACTGCAGGTTCTTGCCATGAGTTTTTACCCTGTCTCCCTTTTATGATGGACTGGGACTGACACATGTAAGCCAAATAGGCCCTATTGAGGGGCTTTCAGGAATCCTGCTTGCAGTTTAATTAGGACACAGTTTAACAAGGAAATCACGAAATTTGCAGGTAAATGTATGGAACTACAAAAGATCATCCTGTATGAGGTAACCAAGAAACAGAAAGACAGACATGGTATACACTCACTAATAAGCTGATATTAGCCATGTAATATAGGACAACCATCTACAGACCTAAAGAAGCTAAACACTAAGGAGGTCCCTAAGGAGGATGCATAAATCTTACTCAGAATGGCAAACAGGATAGACACCAGAAGCAAGGGAAAAGAGGAAACAGGGTGGGAATCTACTACATAGGGTCCTCTGAAAGGATTCACCCACCAGAGGATATAAGCAGATGCTGAAACTCAGATGTAAGCAGATGCCCAGACTTTGGGCAGAGCACAGGGAGTCTTATGGAGGAACAGAGGGTTAGGATTACAGGGACACTGAGGGAACAGGAACCTCACGAGGAGACCAACAAAACTATAAGATCTGAACCCGGCAGGGGGGATGGGGACTGCAGAGACTGATGCACCAACCAAGGACCATGCATGGAGAGGACCTAGACACCCTGCTCAGATGTGGCCGATTGGGAGCTCAGTCTCCATGTGGACCTATGAGTGAGGGGATCAGGGGCTGCCTCTATCATGAACTCAGTTGACTGCTCTCTGATCATTTGCCCCTGATGATGCAGCCTTGACAGGCCATGAAGGAAGAGGATCCAGGCAGTCCTGATGAGATTTAACAAGCTATGGGCAGATGGCAATAGTGGAGAACTCCCCCTTTCAGTGGACTAGGGGAAGGGGATGGGAGGGGGAATGGAAGGGTGGGACTAGGGGAGTTGATGGAGGGGACTTCAATCAGTATATATAATGAATAAATTGTGAAGAAAAAAATTTTTTTTAAAAAGACACAGTTTAAAGCTGTTGACCTTTTGCTGAGGCAGTCTCTCAGCTAGTTATCTAAACTTATCATGACTTCTCCTTTGCTTCATCTCTCCACATAGTTCTCACTGCCTTCTTTCCAACTACTATACCCTCTCTCTACTGCTTTCTTCTCCCTTTCTTTGAGTCTGCCTTGGGTCTGCCTCCCTGGAAGTCCTGCACTGTACTTCCTGCCCCAGCTCTAGGCCATCAGTTCTTTATTACAAAAAAAAAAAAAAAAGCCACATTCCAGTCTGAAACAATCAGCAGCAGAACAAAACTGAATCCATCTCTCTCTTTTAAAAAAAATATTTATTCATATAGTATTCTGCCTGCATGTCAGAGGACGGCACCACATCTCGTTATAGATGGTTATGGACCCCCATGTAGTTGCTGGGAATTGAACTCAAGACCTCTGGAAGAGCAGCCAGTGCTCTTAAATTCCGATCCATTGCTTATGGGTTGCCCTTTAGCAGGTGAGGAAGAACAAGCACTTACAAATACAAAACTGGTGCTGGACCATAAAAATTACAATACCAAAAGCAAGCCAGCACTTACCTCTTTTCCAGCACAGTTAACAACTGAAAAACAGCCATACAACTTCTGAATGTGAGGGGAGGTCATCCCCAAAATGCCCTTTTCCACCCAAGTT